>NW_028185039.1:7523349-7542398 GCF_003343005.1 Rhea americana | reverse complement strand
ACTCGCTTGGGCAAAACGTAACTCACCGAAGGGAAAAGCCTGGGATCCCAGCGGGCGGCTGGAGACTCCAGCTGCGCTGACAGCTCCTCGGTGCTCAACTTGCAACATGGAAGTTACAATTCGGGAAGTTTTCGTGCTACCTTGCTGAAGTTCATCAGTGATGGGCAAGTGTATTCTGAAGTTCAGTATTTAAAAATTGCACTGCAGAATGCAGATTGCATGTGTAACAATAATCTGTGTTCAAAGCCGATAAATTTACCCATATCTATTTTGTGGGTTTTATACAGAAAGCTGTCTCAGAGCATTTAAGTTGCAAATAGCTCAAAAGCTAGGAATTGTTAGGACTAAGATTTGCTACAACACCATAACTGCATCGTTCTGAAAGAATGATTCAGTCTTTATGAATAAGTTAGGATGTAAGGATGTAATTAAAGGACCCCTGCCTCATTCCTGCCTGTAACAGGCAGTACTCACTTAGCAAGTTTTCTCTTTGCCTCCTGCTTATTAAATAATGTGTATTCCCATGCCCTATTCATTAAGCAGTATTAAAGGCCAACTGTAATAATTTACAGGCTGTTTCCTCATAGATTTTCTGAGGTATTTCTCATTGTAGTACCTGAAAGTTCTTATTTCCTTAACAGTTCTGCAAAACTCATTATCATCTCTTTCATACAAATAGGTAGCTGGGCTGACAGACAAAAAGCATCCACTGATTTTAAGTTCCCATGGTGACATGTTACAGATTTTTTTTTACTACTTAAAATTAACTAGAACTACTGAAAGCCTGGCTCTCACCAAGTATCTTAGCACTTTGGTACTCCAACCTCTGGATATTCAGGAGGCTGGGAACATACTACTAGTAAACATTGATTGACAGTGTTTTAAAGTGATTAAAGTAGCCTTATATTGAATTTCTGTGACAGCTGTAAGGATAAAATCCAGTTTTCTAGAATAGCATTTAGCTGCCTTAATTATGAGATTCAGTCTTCTTACACTTTACATATTCCTGTACAGCTTGCAAATTCACCAARCCAATCTTGCAGATAGAAAGGTCCTACAGTTACAAGCCTCAATTCATCCTTATAGCAGATTCTTTTTGTGTACTGAATGAAGCAGGGGTCTGGAGGAAAAAAAAAAAAAACACACGCAATCACATGATTAAAGAGCATATGGTGCTTGCATAATGGGGCCAACTTAAGGCTCCAGTAAGCTCACTGCCCCAGTTCTACTTCCTGACCTCAGCCTGCCCCTATTATTCCTCCTGCATTTTGATCAGACTTCATCCTTCGCACAACACAAACCTCAGCAAGAACATTAAGGAAACTAATGCACGACTTCACTTTGGTTTGCTGCTTCTACCAGCTTAGACAAATCATTATAGGGAGAGCCTGGCTTTGGTCCTATAGCTCTGAGTCAGAGATCACAGTCACTCATTCTGTAGGCAGCGAGGAGGAAGAAAAATGCAATTTACCTGTTTCTCAATGCTTGATCCATAAAAATCAAAACAAGGTATATCATTAAAAAAAAAAGTACCACATGACCAGAGTTTGTAGAGATAGCACATCAGTAGTCTAAGCAGCAAGATGAGCTGAGAAAGGCTACTCTTGATGGCATATGAAACCACTGCAAATCAAAGCAAAGTTTCTACAATGCATACAGTTGTTCACAGGTTTCAACTTCTGATAAGATCTTAGACATGCATCAGAAAAGACCTTCCTCCCAAGTTTCAAGCTCCAAACTACTGGAGCACTATGACTTTACAAAGAAAATACTGCAATATGTAATGAAAAATATTTGTGATGCTAAACATAAATATGTCATCTCAGTCTTTGAAAGAATGAAAATATTTTAACTGAAATTCTTTTAAAACTCACAAAGCATCACAGACTAACAGATGCTAATAATGTAGCTGTGTATCACAGTTATATGAAGTTATGTAACTCAATAAAAATATATCTGTAAAATAAYTGAAATATTATTTTTGCATTGTGCCAATTGCAAAGAGAAAAATCTCATAGGAAGCATACAAGAGCTTTTTGTGAAAGGTTRTTTCTAAAATATATTTTTTCCTCCATGCACATAGAAACTTAAAGGACTAGTTTTATTTTATATTATAGCAAATTAGGTGACCAGAAAATTATGGAGGGGGGGAAAAAATCAGAAAGCTGTAGTGGAAAATATTCTGCAAAGACATGATAACTGCTACATRATAATGTACAGCACTTAGCAAAATCTGAACTCCCAAGAGCTTACACAGGCAACGAACCAACAGAGCATACARTGACGTTAAAGCTCTCCATACACAGTAGGACTCTAATTTGGGTAACAGAAATTACAGACTTAAAATAAGCACAACAGAAGGACATTGTGACTACATACTGTTATTTTCTCTCAGGCTGTCTTTAGTGTTTATTTAATTTCAGTCTTCAGAAAGTCACTCATGCTTTTTGATCTCTGTGGCTTTGTCATTAAAATCTCAAGAACAACTGCATATTTTTTTTTCTTTTCTGTAAAGTTTTTCTGTCTTAAATAGTCTCAGAATTGGTAAGATTTTGCTTTCCCTTCAACCTTTGCTTTTAGAGCAGGTAGCTCATGTCCAGTTATATCTGACTTTGCTGATGAACAGATCTGTCATAAGTTTTTTCCTTCCAAATATTCATCTTTAAAACTTCCTTTCAAGAACAAGAACAGTTGAAATTTAACAAAGAACTCCCAAAGGTAATTCCAAACATGCAAAACACACTGAAATTAAATATTACAAAAATTTTAAATAGTTATACCAAGATTAGGCTCAAATTACAATAAGCTTAAGTAAATTATTTTTCTACATTCAATCATACCTATTAACTGTAGATATCATATTTTTGATTTTTCATGCACATTATAAAGCAACAAAAATAAAACAATCCAAATCCCTCTCATTTTCCCCAGCCACATTTTGATATACCTGCACGTTAGCTGCATAACAAATACACAAAAAAGAAAAAAAATGAAGACCTATTCTGCTATTAAAAGTAATAGATATACCTGTATTAGTTAGATATGAGTAGTGATACTGCTTTTTCAGGAAYGTGTGACCAAAGCTATAAGTATATTCTTGTCTATAAAAGTAATGGGAAGTCTCTGCAAAAAGAAGCAAAATTATACAGAAAGATTTTTAAAATATAATACATATAATAAAACATAAAAGTTCAGAAATATGCAGCAGTATGTCACTTCACTCTTTGTTTTCATTCCACGCAAGCTCTGATAAAATATTTTGGAAATTTTATGATGCTGCTGATAACACTAAAGGTACCATCATCATACTGATACTGTTTCCAGAGTTCTATGACTTCTAGGACAGTCTCTCACCTCTTTTTTTATACTCAGGTTATAAAGCTGTTGTAATAGATTTTTCTTCARTCATGTTTAGAGCATCTAGTACAATGCAGTCTTGGTTTATACCTAGATGTCCAGATGCTGTAACACAAAGAATCTTCAGGGATAAAAAGTTCATGTCCTTCCTTGAACTTATGTGGCACATTTCAAAGAATTATACTTGAGCTCTCCAGACAGGAGATTGTTCATCACTTCCACTTTGCACAGATGTAAATCAAGGGATTGAGATTCGTCCAAAAGTTAGCAAGCAATTCTCTGCAACTAGGAATACAATTTGGAAATTCTTAGTTCCCTCTTCCAATCTTATAGCACTTCAATGCTACCCTTTCTCAGCAGCCAGGAACTGACACAGAGTGAATAAATTCTTCACTTTATTCAGGATTTTAATTACYGACATCATGCAGAATAAACCCAGCTTCGCCATTAATTACTAACATGGCTCCTTCAGTCCTTACTGGCTAGCAACAACGAGCATAGACAAATTTCAATAAAATTTCAAGAAGGTAAGTGGTTGTCACTTGTAACGCTGCAGTGCTAGTGCAAAGTTTTTTTCAGATGGGAATTTACTGAACCTATACTGACAGTGAAGATAACACTTTCAGCTCTGTCAGAAAGGTAACAATTGGGCAGTACCTCAAACATATGCTTCTACTACCCAGAGCTGAAATACACATTCAGAGTGGTGAAGCAAGAAGAGACGATTACATACCAGCTCCACAACATGACTGCTCTTTTGGCACCTAGAACTACAGAAATTCTAAAATAGTCAACTCAGTACATTTTGTGCACTCTTTGGTAAAGTCTGAGAGGATCAGACTTACCAGACTACCAGGAATTCCAGATTCCCCAACAGCARATAATAACCATGGAACAAGAACCATGATATAGTATATACTATCTTAAGAACAAGATTTAGTGCAAATGGAGCTGCAAATGACTACACAGTCAAGGAAACTTTTATGTTGTTTAAAATGAGTTACTTGTAATTAATGGTTGAACATGCATATGCAAGTTCAAGCACTCCTRCTTTAACACTGGCTCTTCTCCCAATACCTCATGTCTATGAAGCAAGAGAAAAAAATATTTGGGAGTAGTCACCAGTCAGAAAAGTCCTAAATATTATCTTAGAAAGYCTAGCTGTGTTCATAAGTAAGGACTAACCATAAATACTCTTTCTAAAACATTTTTAACATTCCCAAAAACAAAACAATAGTAATCTCCTAATGAGGTGATTTCATGAGGTATTTAAATCCCTTGGTTCATGAAAGTATTAGTGCTGGAGGTCACCAACATCCCACAAATCCCAAGTTACTCAACTGTGCAAGAACTGCCTTGGGGATGATATTTTTCTGACAGATCTTCCATGAAAATATAGATCAAAGCCCTCAATGACAGAGTCCAAAGGGTTCTTCTGCTGTCAGTCTTTTATGGACATTGTTAGCTATTCAACAACTTAACCTTTTTTCAATACAGGGAGGTAAGGCTTATAAACTTTCATACTAATTAAGCTCATGGTTTATTTTGGTAAGACAACTCCTTACAGCGCTCCTCCATAAACTCGGTTTATACTCATCTGACTTCTTAAAAACTGCTGCAGATGACTTGGAAAAATCCTGCACAGCAAAGAAACGCTGCCTATTACCATTGAGGGTCTTTGAACAACCTGAAAAACAAACATGACATGTACTTTGATAAAACAGGTTCTCTAACGCTCATCTACRTACCCCTGACTGACAAATTGCTGGCAATTAGAAAGTACCCTTAAGAAAAAGGTGTCTCAACATTTATCCACTACCTTTGACCTATGCAAAAAAAAAGAGTTGCTGAATATGGCCTTGCTCTGTAGAAATAATTGTGAGAAGAGTCCCTTAAGGAAAAGCCTTTTCAAATTCCCCTGAAAATTATTTCAAGAAAAAGAAATCACTTATTTGGCTTGCTAGCTTAAACATGAGGATGCTGCAGCAGAAAACAGAATGCCATCCACAGAAGACACTCACACAAACATGAAGCATTACATTCTACAAACTGACACTGTTGCAGAAGAACAATACACAAAATTGCATTTTTGGGTAATGAGAAAATACTGTAATGATTATGGCATCTAATCTTAGCAGAGTAATCGACCTAGACTATGGGACACGTTTGCCCTCACCACAGTTTCAAGAATAGGAATGACCGAAGTCTACTATTATATGCTGCCTTGGTGGGAGGAAACCATTGCAGCTATTCAGAATGCGGCTCAGCATTTTACTCTCTACAGAGTGAGGGGGAAGGGACTGGGTCAAGGACAGCTGGTTGTGGCCTCAGAATGTCAGAACCAAAACTAGATACTGCTTTGCTACTCTCTAATACAAACATTTATTATCAAAATAATGAAAAAAGAAGTGACCTTATAACTGCAGGAATGATTCAATACGAAGTGAAGAGGTTTTTTTTCCCCCCCCCCTCTTCCCTACAGTTTACAAAGGCACTGTTGGGGAAGCTCATTTTAGGAATCGAAGAGGAATTCTTGAATTAGCTGGAGCCATCAGATGTACTACAGGACGTTCTCCTTTTGCCTACCTACGCTATGGATGCTACTGTGGTCTGGGAGGAAAAGGCTGGCCCAAGGACAAAGTAGACTGGTAAGAGTAGCTATTTACCTGATTAGTTAAGCACTGAATTTACACAGAGGACAGAGTAAAAGGTTTAAAATAAGAATTAAGCTTATTTAACATCAGCGAGAGAACTGAGTTTAAACACACTCTGGAGTGCTAAGAAAGTCTGAAGCATTAACATTGTATTGGTGTATATCTACTTAAGTCTTCCTTTAACTCAAGCGCTGACTGCATTAATACTGGCTTCACAGTACAACTCAGTTTCTCTGCTGTTGCTGTTTGGCTGTTGCTTGAAGACTCAGAGTCTTCTCCAAGAAGGCAGGTCTTCAAACTTTCAAACTATCTATAAAAATATTCACAATTGAAAATGTTCTCATTCTACTTTCATCCATCCTATTTTATTAGTGTTCAAAATCACACAGAATGTGTGCAAATACACATTTTTGCAAACAGAATGTGTGCAAAATAATGCAAGATGCAGTCTGTTGAAAAACAGCTTCTGAATGAATGGAATTATGAATTGTTGCTAAAATAATTACAAAAATAGAACTTTCATATTTAATACTAAATCTCACCACATTGAGAACTATGAATTTATTTTATAATCAAAAATTAGCTGTGAGGAAGATAATTTTCTGGTTAGATTAGTTAAAGGTTTTATACTTTCAAGTTTATCTTTATAATACTTACTCATGTTACTTCTCAAATGATGACTTACCAGACACAGACTTATCATAAATCAAAAAGGAAACAAACATGATACATATTTAGGGTAGAATACATGGAAAGATCACGTGTGAACATTTTGCATAGACATTCTAGCTGTTGTTAGACTAACACTTTTGTAATCTTTGCCTAGATATTTCAGGCTTTTGCATACAAAATCTGTTATTTTAAACATAATTATTTAAAACGCAGTTGCTACTTTAATGACTGAGAGCACATACGGAAAGTAGCGACTATTGTTAGTTTTGGCCACTGTATTCCCAAGTACCCGCAAGAGTATCTGCGGCTTGCAAATCTGTCCTTGTGGGTACATTTTTCATTTTACAAAACTCTCAAAGCAGCAAGAAACTTCCTCTCCAGGAAATACAGCTAGTTATTTGTTGTCTGGGTTTTAGTAACTACATGATACTAGGAAAAAAACAAAAGTGAGTGTACTTGATCTGCTCCAGCATTTGAAACAATCAAAACATTGCACTAATTAACATGCAGAGTCARATATTCTTAACAAGTTTTCTTTCTTGAAGTTTTGACCTGCATTGTGGACTGCCTTTATTAAGGATTACTCCTAAAATACAAATTAAATTAAATTATAGGAATATTTAATCTGAAGCAAGAATGCCTATAATTTATTCAAGTGACAGTTACTGCAATCGAAATTTATGCCCACCATTTGCAAAAACAAAGTTTCAAATGGAGATAAACCTTAGAGTGCTTTCATGAGATCAAATGTGAGATCCTTAAATATCTACTCTTGCATTTAAATGAAGATTAAAGTGATTTAAAATTTTAGTAAGAGATGCTTTCTTACAGAGTTTTCTATTTCCTTATAATAGACTGTACCATTCCAAAATAAGTCATGATTTCCTTGTTTATTTACCTTAGTCCTGCTACAAACACTATTTTAAGACTTATTCCCTTATGATAGTGAATGTATTGAGCAACTCAATAACATTGTGCTGTGCAGCTATAAAGTATTTCAAGATCTTTAAATGAAGATTCGTGTGGCATTACCAAGCAATCATCTTAAAAAAAAAAAAAAAGCAGCAATTGCAAGTGGGAACTCACAGCATTAACTTTTTCTCATGCAGACACAAGTTCCTCAGACAACCTAAACACCATCCAACCATCCAAAAATCACATGCTTTCTGTAATATGATGTTTTCAGGCTACCAGAAGGAAACATATGACTGAATGTAAAGAACTCGCTGACACATCTTATCCTTCCACTGAATCAAAGAGTACAGTTACAGCTTGCAGCAGACTTGCAAGCTCTTTAATTTCAGGTCCTTGTTACCTCCCCTACTTCCAGAGGTTCTGCACCAGAGAGTAACTCTTTTTTAAGCACCAAAATAAGCCATCAATGCTTACTTGAGAATACTGCTCAGTTCCACAAGTGTAATAGAAAGCCTATGAATTCACTGTCCCAGTCATGAAAAGAACAATTTTGAAAGCATCATTTTGGGCAATTTCCCAAACTTTCTTATGATACTGAGGCAAACAGTTTTAGTAACAGTACGGGGTTAAACAGCATGGGGTTAAACAGCACCCGTGCCTATTCACTGCTGAACTAGTCACCTGCCCTCAGCTTTTCCGCCACCATCTAAGCACTTTGCTATAAGAATGCATTTAAGATAATACGCTACAGTCTAACAAGTTTTGTTTTCACCTCTCCCTATTGGTAACTGCTACAAGAACATCTTTAACTGTGGCAGATCAATGTACCACTCACCATTTGACAGACTGTTCTACTGTTTATTCCTCTTTTTGTTGGAAGGGGTAGGAGAGGGATACCTACATAAGAGTCTCTTATCTTTAAAACTGATTCCCTACGTTTTCGTATATGAGGAAGTTCGACTAATTCAATGCACATCAAATACTAATTTTGATCATTATTGATTATATTGAAGAAGAACGTATTTGTTCAAGTGCTCTATTAAATCTTTTGATTCTCGAGCAGGGGACAGTTTGTACACAAAAATAAACTAACTGGTTTATTATTTCGCAGACTATAGAAACATGCTGATACAAAACATACTACAGTTATTTATGGTCTTATAATTCAGATGAATGAAGGCAAATCTGTTTCTGTTACTTTCAGGTGTTGTTTTAACCATGACTGCTGCTACGGTAAGGCAGAGCAAGCAGGCTGTCACCCCAAGATAGAAAGTTACAGTTGGGAATGTGAAGACAATGCTGCCGTGTGTGGTGAGTGAACAGTTTTTAGTTTTACTTTTATTTATTGTCTAATGGACTTTAAAAATAGACATTTGCTTAAATACCTGCAAAATTCTTCTTTTGTCTTCCCTCCCTTTAGGGCTTTTTTGCCAGTATAAGCTGTGTTTCCAGGAAGCACAGTTACGCCAGCTGAATGTAGTATCTTCTTCTTCCTAATTCCTACCTGCTAACATACGTAAGCAAAACAAATTCTGATCTGTAAGTTTCTATGATCATTTCAGAAAGCACTACAAAAAAACCCAACCCTCTGTTTAATCAAGTTACACGGCATTTACATACATTAAGGAACCCATATTACACTACCCTGTTACAGGTCACAAATTAAATCTTCAACAGGAGAGCCAGAGAATCACAACTTTAAAACAGATCCTTTTCATACTTTATATAGAAAATACTTTACCCCATCTGTAAGTTTATGACGCACAAGTTTTTGGCATCCTTATCACTGATCAGCTGAACACCTTAGTTTTAGTGGCTGCAATTTATGAATGAATTTGCAATTACAACTTATGATTTCCAAAACACTGATGTAATAATATATTTGATTACTAAGTTTTTTTAATTGAAGTAACATGTCCACAAGCCATAAAATATGAATTTGTAAACATTTACATAATCAGTATACAAGTGCCAATACAGTAGTTGCTGCATCCTGGTTAAATCTTGGTTAATTGCTCCAAAATATGAATATAATACAATTATCAATCTATGCTGTAAAAGATAGACAAGAAGATAACAAAGTAACACAGTGAAAAGAGACAAGAAGATAACAAAGTAACACAGTGAAAAGGTATAAGGGATTTTTTAAAAAAGATGATTTGTTTATAACTCCTATCAGCTTTAAACAAAGTTTTCATATATATTTTCTTAAATACTTGGAGGACTTTTTCAAACTATGCCTTCCCTCAAAAAACCTCTAAGCTTTCAGAATTTTTTAAAATCAGATGTTAAGTCAAAATTATTTTGCTTGTAATTATGTACTGCTACCCATGATGCAAATCAGCTTGACAACTGGTAACTATTTGCACCACAAAAATACATATCTTTTTATATAAAAAGTTGTTTACATCAGAGGGTCTGAGTTTGACCACCATACTTTAAAAGCCAAAAAGAAAACCACTCAGACAGAATACAAGAAACTTACAACAAAACTCAAATAAAAATTTGCTTGACCAAAAAAAAAAAAAAAAAAAAAAAACAAAGTTTTTGACACTATTTCCTTTCCTCCTTTTCATTCAACCTTTACTTTGCCCATGTCTGCCTCATACAGCCTCTCTACCTTCCTCCTCTGAGTCAAAGATAACAAGCATCTTTCCTCTTAAACTATCCGATTAACAGTCAAGTTACAGTCAACCTATATTTGCCTTTAAAGGTTATTCTTCCTATTCCAGTCCATAAGTTGGCAATATTTTATAATGCTAAGACATTAAGTATATTATTGATAAAAAAAAAGTTGAAACAAAGTAACCTGGTATACCATGGAGAAGATTAAATTTGGAGCAAAAAGAAGAAAACGAGTAGTTCTTCTTTATTTCAAGTAAAGTTTTTTTTATGCTACTGAGTAGTTCTTAAGGTAGCTAGTTATAACTTACGTACATTAAGAACACTTCCCACTAGTTCCGCTCCAAGGCAAATCTCAAGCAGAGATTTAGCCAGCTTTCAAAATGTTGAATATTCAAATAAAATGGTACAGGAGATTTTTAGTTTATAGAGAATCAGAGAGGAGAAAATATCACATTTCTGGGTTGGCATAATTAAACCAAAAGATATTGCAGTAGAAAAAAAAACTGTTCACACTAAGAAATCTATTAGGTTATAACAATACAACTAAAAACAAATGCCAGACATGGATTTTACTGTATTCAACCAGATCTTACCTCATTTTTTTTTACTGACCACTTTAATAAGAAYGGTGGGCAATTTAAGCTGAATATTGATCATCTTTTCATCTCTTATTTCACACATGTAATTTTGAATGTTACATCCTTCAGTAGCTTAAAGCCTACAGAAAATAGAAAACTTCTTCCCAAACACAGTATTTGCTAGAGCAACTGGGCAGGGAGAAGGGTCACATACCACTTCCTAAAGAGGTAACAATCGTTACATTTCCATTTGGCACTTTAAATTACTTCAAACTAATCTGTGTTTCAAACTAATATCAAACTTTTATTTTCTTTCAGAATCACTAGAAGACAGATGTCAAAAAATGGCATGCGAATGTGACCGTGAAGCTGCCAAGTGTTTTTCTAAAGCTCCCTATCACACAAAGTACCTTTTGTGGCCAGATTTTATGTGTGGTGAGATTCAGCCTTTCTGTAGATATTAGACACAGGATATCAGTCTTCATGAAAACTCTGTACATATTTAAATCTAAAGACAATTTTTCTCACCACAGTGGTGAGCACAAACGATCTCTTCCCTTTCTTGATCCTCCTTTCTACCACTCCWACTCTTCCAGCCCAAAACGGACAAACCAAACATTTGTCCTCTTGTTTATCTTTCATTGCACTAAAAGCAAATTCATTATTTCTAACATAAGCTTTTACTGATTAAATACTAAATAGGAATTTGAGTTCATCAGCTTAAGAAGTAACTGACTTAAAACTCACTTGGTTTACCTTCAGATTCACAGTACCATTCACTGAAATTTTTCATCCACCCTCTCCATTGGGTATATGATACCATCCTTCCTGCTAACATTTAACTTAACTCTGATTTGTGACATGTTAACATTTGTTCTTTGACCTGTCAAGAAAAAAAATGCATGAAGTGACAGTGTCAGTGTGGAGAGCTCTCTTATCTACATTAAACACTCATTACCAAACCTAATTTTAAATTTGCATCTCATTCTACTTAAGTCKTATCTGCATTATAAAATGCATGTATTTTTAGTGATTTTTTTAATACTATTTTCTTAGAAATTGTTCATTTAATACAGCTCTAGCTTCTCACTCTGTGTACACCTTGAGTTTCATATAGACAGAGGTAAAAGAAACTGTACCTTTAAAACTTTAGAGCCATATTGAGTGCAAATGTAAACTGGCAATAAGATGGATATCAGAACTATACACCTCATAAGGTTGTAGAGATGGTTATAGCTAGGGTCACATCACAGTTTCTGAAAAACTTCTATGAAGAGAAATCAAGAACAAGAATTGCTSAATAAAACACTTTATTACTGATAATTTTAAAGTTTAAGAACTGAGAATGTTTTAACTCCCCTGAACTCACTTAAAGGCAGATGGCCAGATAACAAATTTACACAAGCCAAAGCTAATAGCAAGTATTCCGATACAAAAATTTAAATAAAACTTCTTTAGAAAGAAGGACTATGATTTAAAAGAGATCTTTAATCTTTAAAAATATTGATAGGCAAATAAGAAGTTCATTTTAATGATACAAATAAAAAAAATACAAAGACAATGTAAGGAGACATGGCGTTAAAAAAAAAAGTCAACTTTGCTTCAGTCAAAAACCATACATTATCAAATGGCAATCCTGTTTATACAAAATAAATTTTCAATCAATATTTAATCACAGATTTAGATGCACATATTTTATTACAGTAAGGCATAATTACAATGTCAGGTCACTTTTCCAAAATAATCCTTTTAAGGGATAACCCTGAATTTATTTTGAGAATTAGTACTTTTAAGAAGACAGCATTAAACAAGCTATTGATGAAGTCTAACTGACCTGAGCAAAGAAAGTTTTGAATGGCAACTGCCACATTTTCCAAAATAACCCTCAAGCACTCTTTGCCTTCAATAGGGAAAATTTTAAAACAATGCTACTGTGAGATTTGTATATTTGACTGTCAGAACTTCACATTTAAAGACGACTGAAAACCCTGAAGTACTTTCAATTATCAAGCCTATCCAGGAACAGCATTCCTTTGGCAAACTTAAGTTCTGAGCAACACACTGCTGGTATGAAATATTAACTTATAGAATCACCGTTGCTGTTCAGAAGACAATGGCTTTAAGGCTTTCCCCAGCAAGCTTGAAAATAACCAGATATCACAAGACAGAATAGAGGAGTTTGATTTTGTTTATCAAAATTTGGACACAACAGTACAAATTTTTAAAAGCTAATTCACACATGAATTTTTTTTTTTTTTAATAGAAAGTTCATTTTAGATAAAGCCCATCTCTAGCTTTGAGTCGAGCTGGCTTAAAAGTAACTTACCTTAGGGCTTTTTTGCACGCTTAAGTTAACGTAATACATGACTTTCACTACCACAAATATAAAGAAAAGCAAAGTTTCAATCAAATACCAGTTTTCAGAAATTAAACAACCCAATAGACCCAAYGCCAGTCATTGCACTTGTGTTTCCAGACGCCTCACTTCTTTAACCACGAGATCAATATTTATAATTGGGTTAAAGTACAAGGCCCAGTAAAACAAACAATTGCAGACAAACTGAGGAATAAAAGGCCAAAAAATAGCAACAAAAAGACCCTGGGTTGAGACTTTCCAGAAATGTCTCCACATTCTGTGAGGAATAGTCCTGTGAAAAAGCGAAGGGAGAGGCTTAGAGAGATTTTGTTTTGTTTTTGATCATTCTATGAAGAGCTAGTGTATGCTGCAGTCTCAAATTAACACTCAGTTATCTATAAAACATCATTCTGCACTCTTAAAAACTTTCTTAAAACACAGCAATATTAAATTTTACATGAAGAAGTATTAAGCCAATTTGTTCTGACCATAAAACACAGCAAGTTAAAGTGGTCGAATTCCAGATTTGTCATAGATTATTGTTCTCTTATGAAGATGTTCTGCCCCCTAACTGTAGGCAGAGAAAATGAAAACCCTATACACCATCAAACCAAGAATTTCTCCCATGCAAATTCTAAAAACCTATCACCAAAAGATCACAGCTACTATGAATATCAGCAGCTCTAAAATAAAACTAAATTAATAACAGAAAATAGCAATTTTGATCATATTGTTGAAGATATCAATGTTGCTATCCTGCTACTGAATGATCCTGAGAAAGCATCCTTCAATAACTATATCATAAGCATATCAAAACAACATTCTCATGTATATATTTCCCAAGAGATAACTGCTTCCAATTACTATGAAAATGGCTCTCAATGTAACAGTTAATATTCACCTAAAACTTAAATGTGCATATTACCATTACTGCATTTGCTACACCTACACAGTAAAAACAGCTATAAGAAATTCTTTCAAGTGTTCACAGAAAGCAAGCTATTCAGTACTAGCACAGATTCAGATTAATATGCTTTTTATTAACCCCAGAGTTCTGTTTAGTCATTTCAGCAAGCAATTGTGAAACCATGACAGATGGTTATTTCCTTATTTATTACGTCATGTATTTTCTATCCTCTTCAACAAGCTCAGTAAGACTTACTTCAATTCTCTTCTTGACCACAGCCTCCAAAAGGAGAATAATTCCAGAACAGAGAGCAGCATGGCATTTACAATTATAAATCTTGATGTCCAGTAGTGCACCTCCAACCAGTCCCAAGCAAATTCAGCTATCAATTGGTATGGCAAAAATAAATACTTTACAATGAATTCTCTCCACTGTTTCCAAGTAGGATCTTTAAGGTCCTATAAATTAGGATAAAAAGACTGTGAGTCAATTTCATATTGAATAGACAGAATAGTGGTTTATTTCCACTACTGTAATATTTAATATTTGCTTTTTCCTACATTCAAAGCAATACTTTATCTTTACTTTCTGATAGACAATATTGTAACGCAGGAATTTCCATTAGCTTAGCACTAATCACCACGGTCAGGCTTCATGCTGTCATTCGTAAAAAGCAGTTATTTAGGGTGAAATGCCTTTCCATMGTCACTTGAATGTTTAAAAACAAAACAAAACAAAACAACAACACACAGTTTTGCATATTTAAAGTCTTAAAAGCCTTAAACTAATCTTCTTAAGGGTTACTGTATGGGATTACCTTTAGGATGACCATAAAGTGAAAAAGCTGCTTCTAAAGGAATTTTTTTTAAGCTGTATTGTAAAAAGATGAAATGGTGAAGAATTACATCATGTTTTTCACCTGGTAGTCCTAAAGTGCTTCAAATTAAGACAAGTAGCATATTTAAAGTTTTGTACACCTACTAGTAGTTTTGTGACAATATCTTCATATCCATCTTCTTGTATAGGACAAATTGTGTGGATGAAAGGTAGGAAAGTTTCTGCATAATCAAACAAATACAGGTATAACATACTGAGTCTTGGAGAACTCTTCAGCGCATATAGAAGAAAGAGTGATTTTCCAGGATTTACTGCCTGAAAAGTATCAAATTATCAAATTTCAAAAAATGAAAACAAATTGGAAGAGGCATATCAGTTGTTAGAYTTTTCTGACGATCTTTATGTTTTGTTCCAACACCATCTCTTTCAAAAATAACTGTTCATTAACTAAGTAGCTTCTACAGAGATAATTCTACTGCCTTAATATTCCTTCTGAACTTTACTTCTCTTTTTAAAATAGTATTTAAAAAATACTTAGTATACATGATGTACTTTATACAAAATTTACCTTATATTCCCAAAGGTTCTGTGGTGGTTTAACCCCTAAAGTTTTGACACATTCCAATTCCATCACAATAGCTTTTCTATGATTATTGTTCTCTATATTGTAAGGCTCTTTTGTGAAATCTTCCTCTGTCAGTGTTAGAAGTAGCCTTCAAAAACAGAAGAATTCAGACAGTAAACAGTGACTATTCACCAAAGAAAGATTAACAAAATAGCAATGAGGTGCTGAAACAGTAAGCTACTGACAGAAGATATCACCTTTTAGATAATGTTCCACACCAAACGTTCTGAATCTACTGTAGCTCAGAGCCAGGTTTTAAATATCCTTCCTTTCAGAGTTTTACCTTGCTTGTACTCAGCATGTAAATTTATTAGCATGTTGGGTATTGCTGAACACAATACTTTGGTTTTGATAATGCATTAGTAGAATTTTACTTTCAATATCATTTCAATCCACACGGGCAGCATTTAAACAAGTTATTAGAAAAAGAAAAATCAGGTAACTTAAGCACTTAACATTTTTAACTGGATGTGTTAAACCGCTCTTGAATTTTACCCCAATACATCAATAGAAGAATATTTCCCCAACCTATGGAATAAACTGATTTTGCAATATACTGTGCCTAATGAAAGCTATCTAGTAGTCCAATAAAGTGACAGCTGTTCTTGTCAGTGAGACTTCTCACCTTCCATTCACTTTCTCATGCAAAAATTTCTCTTTATAATGTGACGCCCATGGGCCCAGCTGTTCTAGCCAAAGGATCACTTCTTCAGCAGTCCATTTAGCAACAGGCTTTTGGACAAGAAGATCATCTTCAAATTCTCTGCTACTCCAGTGATACCCAAGCAGAACTACCTACATGAACATTAAAAATAAAAAAAGAGATCCTTTACCTGCAAATATAATAGTGATATAAAGACAATAAACATCCATTAAAGTGCCTGACATGTAAAATCATCCATTTTAAGGACCCTAAAATATTCAGTGTATAAGTTTGAGCAATATCTTGAAATTTTACCTGATTTGTCTAACTTCCRTTTGCTGTATATTGCAATTCTAGTTCCTGACAAACAGATCTGAATGCCACCTAATTTACTTAGCTCATTTTACTAAGAGACTTTACTAAGTCTCTTGTATACTGACAACATTTTTATGTACATGTAATTCAAGTATATTTGATTACACATTTAATGAGGTAAATACAGAAAAAGCACAGAGATGAAACTTACTGCTACACAAGTCAAAGCTGTCAGAACGCCTGAAAAAAATCCTCCTCCTCGAGGATTAATTCTTCTTATGTTTGGAGCTGTAGGAATCTGGTCATTCCCATATTTTTGGAAGGTTGCTAAACTGCGTGCTACATCACTGTTTTGTTGAAYATCTTCTTTTCTTTGTTCAATGGCGTCAGAAAATAGCTTTTCAATAACATCCCTAATAGGAAAAATACTTGTCATTGTACTATAACCCACTGATTCTTAACAACCAATCACTTAAAAGCAGTATATTCCTTAGCTTCTGAAGATTGAGGAAATCAAAATCTCACATTAAAAAATAAAACTAATAATCATACATTTATCAAAGATCATTCTAACTTAGAATTTTTAGGAAACAACCAGTTATATTAAAAGATGCAAGTGTTTAAATTAAAAAAAGGGGGCGTGGTCTCACTTCTCCATCTCTTTAAAAATCAGAAAAGGAAAAAAAACTCTCAGTTCCATGCAGAAAAAAAGTGCCTGAACAGTTCAGAACTGCAGAATGTGAAAGGCTTTAAAAATCTTTGTGAAAGTTCAGATTACCAATAAGCTATGTAAGTCTGCAGCAAATTCAAGAAACCAGAAAAGTAAAAGCAAATTACAATCACCTGAGGAGGATGTTGACTTTAGGGAATCCTTCCCATTTTTCTCTGCATTCTGGACATTCATTCTTCTTGGAGGATACCCACCACAATGCTAGGCAATGTCTACAGAAACTGTGCCCACAGTTCAAGGTGGTGGGATTGACCAGAATGTCGTAACAGCAATGACAAAGGAACTCACTAACTGATATCCGGCGACTGATTTCAGGAGAAGCACGTGTATTAACTTTTGCCGTCTCCAGTTCACCTTGTAAAGTCTCATCTTCTTCCATTTTCCTTTTATGCCTTACTCAAACATAAAGCTGTCTTAGATTATTAAATTTGGTAAGTCATTATTTCTGCAAAGCAACAAGATAAGCTTAATTAAGAAAAAAAATACTATAGAAGTTTAGAATCGCAAGCAGTGTATTTTGTCAGTGGAATATCCTTTGTCACTTAAAAAAATGTTCAACTAAATTAGCTCTTCCTGACTGAAATATGATCTTCTACTTTTCAATGACAATTATTGCAAACTACTATCAAAACCAGACTCCAGATATAAACAGCTAGGCTCAATCTCCCTGTATTTTTTTCTTGTTGTTATGTATCACATGAAAGTGAAACCAAAAACCTTGCTAACTCTGTGATTCATATAAACTTTATATTTTGACTGCATACTTAATCAAGATTTTAGTAAAAGACATCAAGTCAAAAGAAATGTCATTAGAAAATACAATCAGAGAATAATAATAATAATAAAAAAATCAATACACATATAACATAATGATTAACTTACTCCATCCCTATTCTTTCCAAACATGTTCAATAAAACATTTTTAACATAGGTCAGTACTGGCTATGCAATGTCAGAAGAGCTGATTGACAAAGTCATATGCTTCAAAATTATACAAGATTGGTCTGCTTGCTTTTTCTGTGAATGGCAGAACTCCAAACTAACTTCTTTACTGGTAATTACTCTTTTTTAGTACTTCAGAAAACACAAAGCTAGAACAGACTTTAAGGTTTTCCTCTATATTACCAAAATAAAATTACAAACCTATTTGCCTGACGTTCCTATTTATATTCTCTCTGGCAGTGACATCTACTTCATAAGAAAAACACCGAAAGAGATCACCTACTTATCAGTCATTGCATACAACACCTATGTTAGAAGTTAACATAACCCTTACAGTTTTCTCTTCGGCCACTACCCTACCAGAATGTGCTTGCTCTGCCCACCACCTGACTCGTGTTTACTAACGAGTTCCCATCTTTCTCTCAACATCAAACACAATGAGGTAAGCCTGGAAGTCGGGTAAAAGAAAAAACAGTACAAAAATACATACCAATAGTGCAACTAAGGTCCTCGAACTGCTTACAAACATTTCTTTTTCCAGGGAAGCAAAAATTGTTGGCTTGCTGGAAGACAAACCTGAAACATTACTTAGGAGAAATAAAAACAAGGTTTTGCACCTGAGAACATTCTTCCAGTTTTCCTGGAAGACAGAGGCAACAGAACGCCTGCGGGTGCAACAGCATTTCACCACTCAATCTCCACACCCAGCAAGGGAACAGGCAGAAGTAGGAGGGTCGCTAGTGCCTCTTCTTTCCCGCTTTCGCTTCCTTCCTCCCGGCCGCTCGCCTTCTCCCGGCCGCGCAGCCCCCGGAGCGAGGCGCGGGGCCTGCCGGGCGGCCCGCAGCCCCCGGGGCGAGGCAGGGCCCATCTCGCCCCCGCGGCGCCCCGCGCTC
>NW_028185039.1:7517551-7522997 GCF_003343005.1 Rhea americana | reverse complement strand
CGCAGAAGTCGCAAAAAAGGCGCTGCGCCGCGCCGCGCTCAATGTCGCGGGGCCCGCGCCGAGCGGCGCCGCGCCGCCGGCGAGGGGGGAAGGGGTAGGGGCAAAGCCCCCGCCGCCTCCTCTGCCTTCGGCGCGCCGGTTCAAAGCTTTCCGCGCCCGCAGACCGGAGCACTGCTCCGCTCCCATCTTCCTCGCCACAGCAGCCTCCACGCTCGCAGGGCTGAGCTGCGTTTGCTGCCTGCACGGCCACACGCCGGGCACTCTCCCCTCACAGACATCTTGTCCAAGATCTATCTTACGAGCTAACGTGTAGAAGTCTAAAGTCAGAAGTCAATCAAGTTTTAAGATGCTCGTTTAACTGCAATACTAACGTGCACCACACTAGGTTGGGCAAGAGGGCTCAGGCAGAGMCTTATTTTTACCACACAGGAGAGAGTGTCTCTATAAATACACAAACATCCATGTTTATTTACATCGGCCTCCATTCCCCTCGAGTCCAAAACAGTGATTTTTTTCAAGTGCTGTTGAGATATGTTTTTCACTGTGAAATACAAAGTGACATTTTCTTAAAGATTTTGTTCTTTTTCTAGTTTTTGATACAAACTAGAAATCCAGTTCTAATGATGTATGAGCTGCCAGATGATGAATTTYTCGTTATTGCAGCCTATCTCAGTAAAGAAAATAATAGCCTCTTGTTGCTTCTTCCCCCACATTATCCAGATTTCTCCAGAGGCCAATTATTACTGTGCTGACACAYATATAGTTCTATTTTTGTTTGCTTTAAAACTGTTCTGATTTCTTATAGAATAGAAAAAGTTGGGAAGTTTACTAAYTGAGCAACAATACAATAATGTATATCACACTTCTATACTTTGTTGTTTTACTTAACACTTAAAACCTCTTGTACATCAAGCTCAGCTTTCAAAACTGCAGTATTATTGCTCAGATCTGTTTGTGACAAAAATTGAGATCCAAGTCTGGCCTTCTTTAAAATAATATATCAGAGGTACTAARCAAAATAAATTTCCCATCAACATGAAATAGTCATTTATGCTCAAGAGTACATGTCATTTCAAGATTTTCTAACACAAAATTCTAGTTATAACTGCTCGGGTATTGTGGGAATGATTTTGGATTCCAAAGCAGTTTTTAGGTTTAGTCAAATAGAAGAAGTCTGTGAGCAACCTAGTATAAATGATAAGTACAAGCTAACTTCTGAACGTACAGGAAAATAGTTTCTGATAGTAGAACAAATCTACATATCTTTAGGCTAGAGTTTTTGTTCAACAAAATTTTTAATGTAGCTCACTCATCACCTGCTGCATATCACACATATGAAGTCTAGTAATAAGCTATACTTCAGGTGGCAACCAATGACAGTATTATTATATATAGACTAATTCTCTATTATAAAGTCATTTGCTAAAGTAAATAAAGGCATCACACAATGAAGCCAGCTATTCTGATTTACTGAATGGTTTCTATTACCAGAATAGCTATTCAGTTTTTATGCCAGAGTTTTATTATCTTAACAAATATAYATGCTTYCTTCTTTCTTTCTTTTTTTCTTTCTTTCTTTGGGGGTGAAGTTAATAATTCAGACTRGCTTAAGGTAGGTTGTCGCTATGGTACCTCAAATGACTGAGAATGCTCAAATACAATGTATTTAATTGTGCTAATGAAAAATCTTATTCTCAAATGCTTATTTTATGAAAAGATCTACAAACCAGCTCATATTTGAAGTTTTGTCAAGTCACAATCAGCAACTCCTTAATTACTTAYGCAAGAACACATTACACCTCTTCTAGATCACAGGAAGTTTATCTAGATCTACCTTAGTGCAYAGGAAGTGAGAATATGATGCGGAATGCTTAACCTTTGCTCTAGAATTTAGTCTGACTAATATTTTTTAATTGATATTTTCACTTAGCTTCACATTTCACTCAGCTGTATTCACCCAGTGAAATAGAGAACATACAGAAGTGTTTGATACAGTGTGTTGCAGACTAAAGCAGATGTGCTAAATTAGYCTTTGTCTTCTAGTTTATAAAACTTTATTAAAGAAAAAAGCAATGTATTTGTAATAACCTTGCAGTTAGCTATTTGCCTTGCCCTCTCATAATGCTACCTAATAATCTGGAGACAAGGCAATCTTTGATAGTGTCATTAAAAAGAGATTTGAAGAACTTAGAACTTTCTAATTGCAAACATCACAAACTATATATTCATAAGTGCAGTTGCTTTAATATATACATGGAAAGGAAGCAAGCAGCTGTACAATTAACTTAATAAATATGTTACCTTCTGAAAATGCATGTACCAGGAGACAGTAAAGAGGGGAATGTTCCTTAAAAGGAACAAAGTCATCCAGAGAATGAAGAGTCTGTGCTGTTAACTGAGCAATGATCAAGAACTAGATTTTTCTCTAAACCAGATCTTTTCAGAAAGCAAGAGGAAAACAAATGACTCCATCTATTCAAGCTTTAGTTTTGCAGGTAACTAGTAATGACAGTGACAATTGCAAACAGAAGTCATCTGCCAGTTTTAAAAATACAGAAGTAAATCCAAATGGATTAATTGGTATCACACCTCCAAAGAGGGATGTGGTTTAATATCAAAAAGCAGTTCTGATTACCAGATACTGATTGAGGTCCAAGCAAGATGGATTTATTTAATCACAGCCTTCTCTTAAAGCAGCTCTTGTTGAAAGTAGTAGTCTGGTTTCTTGTATGCCACCTATAAAGAGCAATATAAGAGCAAYAAGGGATCAAAAAAGACAACAGAAAACATGCAGAAAATACAGTGTAAGGTTTCAAAATCCTGCATCCCTTGTTTAACTTTAATAAGCAGCAAAGTCTGGAGTGTAGACAGCTCTACCATATATAGGCTGAGATACAAATTCATTGAGATGAATAATTGCCAGACACCACAAAGCCATATTTCAGCAGACTACTCTGCTGCTATCATATATATATATATACACATATATATATACACACATATATGTATATATATACATACACATATATACATACGCACACACACACACACACACACACATATATATATATATATGCAGGGCACATTTCCAAGATGATGGTACCAGAAAAAAACATCATACATTACTATACTCAATGTAAGGTCAGGTTATTGCACCACATAAATATTTTTTGAGCTGTTGTCACCAGCAGAGGAGTCAATCCTTACTTTAAAATGGCAGTCATTTATAAAAGTCCTGGGGTTTTCTGAGATTTTTATACTTTTTCTACCATCAAATTGAGAATAACTAAAAAAAACCCAAAGGATTCACCTAAGTTTCAAAATTTTCTTCTAAGCATATAATAATAAAACATGTTTGAAGTAGAAAAYCTCTCTAATCTGTAACATATTCAATTCAGTTTCTATTCCTATGAAGTAACTGCAATTCAATTCCTATTTCTTCAATTCCTACTAAGTAACTGCGTTTGTTTACAGCATCTCACATTTTGACTTGCAGTTCACTTGCACTATGAACAAAATTATCAGCCWGCAATCTCTCTGACATAAATAAGGACACAGCCTTATTCTTACACTCAGTTTACTTGTAATACTAGTTATTTTAATACACAATACAACTCCCAAGATTTTTGAGGGGAGAGGGGGACAAAATAAGCACAAATATATTCACTACTCATTAGTAATGTAACAGTTCCAATAATTTTAATAGTACTATTACACATTTTATTATAACTATAAAACTAAATGTGGATAGTTAACATGTTAAAACTACACTGTGTTCCAGAAAGCTGTTTTAAAAGAACACAAAATCTACTCKAAATATAACTAGAGAACCTCAGAGAGTCTACAGAAGCAAAGCTACCATGTAGGTTGCTTTTTCTTGGAATGACAGCTGCATTTGTTTGGTATTAAATCTAAGGCTTAACTCTATCAGCAGCTAATGAAGGATGTTTAGTTTAACTGTCAGGAGGGTTGCTACCGAGACTCAAATCTGTTGCATATACTAAATGGCTGAGCCCATGAGATCAAGCAAACAAATTTAATTCAGTAAAAATACGCTGCATTTCACCAAGCAAGTATTACTACGATGGCCAGCGCAACGGGAAAACTAGGTTCCTCTCAACTCTTAGGGTTGTTCTYTCCCTGGAGACTGGCTCCATTCCACCACATAGTTGTCCTTGAGGCACTGTCTTCCCAAGGCACCTGCTGCCTCAAAGCCCTGGCTCATGGCTGTGCTGTCCTTGGCCAACTTCTGCAGGTTGGGTCCAAACACCACCTACTTCTCTTGGACTGAACACTGCCACRTCGGGCTCAGTGGGCTGGCAGACAACTTTCTTCCTTGGCAAGGCCTTTGCAACTGCTGACTGCACATGCACTACACGCTTGCAAGTGTACTCTGCCTTCTCTTTCCAGAATAGTATGTGCAGAAATTGAACCATGCCGGAAGTAGGTTACTGGTAGCATCRCAAAAATTCAATTTGCCTCTTAATGACTGGTTGAATATTACTATCTCTAAATTTCAAAGATTTTATTTGCCTGTTAACTACTAGCTGAATACTGTTACTGCTGAATCTTTTGTTTAAGCTCTCTAAGCTGAGGCTACAGAAACATTTCTTAAATGTGGTAAAAGAAGATCAAAATTTTAGGCTTCAGCCAATTTAATGCAAAAATAGAAGAACCTCTACTGTTATTTCAGCTAACCTCCTACTGAGCACCATTTAACAACATAGACGGATTTGCTGGGGTGTATGTGTGTGGAATAAATTGCTTTTACTGAAAAGGAAAATTTTATCTTGAAGAATCTTTAAAAACTCCCTCTTTTCACAGCTCATAATTCTACATCTTCTGCTCTGTGCAGAAATTACCTTCAAAGTGCTGGGGATTTTCCCTTTGTTTGCATTCTGCTGGTGTTCTGCAGATCTTCTCTGCCACGCAGCATCTAAACCTGCAGTGCACACTTCAAACCCTACACACTGTCCTTGCCCACAGCTTCAATTTTCTGCTCTCGCGCAACACTTTATCTTGTGGACAGCTGTTTCCTCCCACAGCACAGGTGTAGGGATATCCTGCTAGGTGCAGAGCTGCATTTATGGTTATTCCACAGTGATGTGTGAAAGCGTTCATGTTTTTAACAAGAGCATGAAGGCTCCTTCTACGCTACTCAAGGCACAGCAGCTCCTCTGGCCTTGTTTTTCCTCAAGGTAAATTCACGATGGGTCGTGATCCCCCATATCCTACGTGCATCCCCTCAGCGAGTTTCCGTCACTTCTTGCCTGCTGGTGCTAGTCCAGTCCTTCCATTCTGGAAGGGAAAGATCATGCCTTTCTCCTGCATCTGCCGTATTTCTAAAACAGCCCAAAGGAAACAGCTGTTTTAGGCCTTCTCCTGCCTTTAGCAGCTCCATTACAGCTTGTCCCGCTCTGCAGCGGCCGACACGGCTGCCCCCCCC
>NW_028185039.1:7513899-7517023 GCF_003343005.1 Rhea americana | reverse complement strand
GGCCCGGCCCGGCCTTTCCTGCCCGCCGGGGCAGGAATTGGAGTCGTTATTCGCCTCAGGTGTGTTTTACCCCTCTCCCTGCAGATTTTAAGGATAATCTCAGTAAAGTATACGAAGCCATTGAGGAAGCAGACTTCCTGGCCATCGATGGGGAGTTTTCAGGTAATAGCGGCGCCCGTGTCGTGGTTGCAGAGCGTTGGCGATACCTGCGTGTGGTCTCCAAGGCCGCTTATGTGTCTTACGCGAAGCCTTGAAATACGTAAAGCAAAGGCCGTCTGAAAATGATTAAACCACTTGCTGTGTACGTGGTAGCAGGGCTTTGGGCACGATGAGATACACAGTATGCCCCTTACGCTCCCTCTCCACAGTAATTTTTGAATATGTTAATTGATTTGCAGGCTTCAGGAGAACTTGAAGTTTTTCTGTATGTCATGCAAGCAAGAGGCTTGGGTAGAGGAGAAGGGCCCTGTAAGCAATCTCATAAGGGGAAAAACTGCAGTATGAACTCATAGATCCATAAAACCCAGGGGATGTACACATAAAAATGCTTTAGTAAATATTTCAACTTTGGGAAGATGGCTCACAAACATGAGCAGAATAAAGCTTTTTAAAATATGGTGCAAGTGGTTGGTTTTAAACATTGTTGAAGGTGACTAGGTCATGTGGTAAAGCTATGGATAGCTCTCTGTCCATTCTTATCTTGACTCTGATTCAGTATTGTGTTGTAAAGATCCATCAATATCATGTTATTGGTGCTTTTATGTTAGTGTCATGTAGAATGTGAATAAGACTTTGCAACAGGGATTTACTGCTAGAACATGCTAACTGTTATTTCACTAAGCTAAAAGAAAGTCAGATGCCTTTTATTTTGAAGATGTATGCTGCTATAGATTAGAAAAAATCTTTCTCAACTGAAATACTCTTAACATATATTTTAAATGAAAKTATTTTTCTTAAATAACAGCTGTTGTTTTCTTTGCTGTGGATAACTTTGAAAAGCTTACCAAAAAGCAAAATCCATCCTACTTTTTCAGGGATCAGTGATGGGCCTTCAGTTAGTGCATTAACCAATGGCTTTGACACACCAGAAGAAAGGTATCAGAAACTTAAAAAGGTAAAATGTTTACATTGACTGTAATTTTGTGTAATCTGTACCACGTGATTTCTCTCTGCCCTCAACAGAATTGAATAATCCTCTCTGTTCTTTGGGTTTAAAAAGTATGTTTGGCCCTCAGCAATGATCAAGTCTTTTAGTGAAGCCTTGATACTTGTTTGTGAAATACTGGAGAACATAATGATGAAGTGCTTAGTGAGTGTACTAACATTCCTATCGCTGTTAGCTGTGTGAATTAGAGGACTATTAAATATATTATTAGATGTGTTTGAAAGCTGTTATGCACACAGGATCGTTCATGGCCTTCTTCAAGGGACACAAATGAACATTGAGAAGGAGGACTGAGTTGCTTTAGATGCAGTGTCCCTTCTTTATGTGTGAGCAAGAGGTGGAGCTAGATGAATCTTCCCTCAGTTCCCGTGTGCTTAGGGAGTGAAAATGGGAACTGCGAATCTTCTTAGGGGAACAGGGAGMTGATTACTTGGGGTTGAAAACTAGATGAAAAGCTCTGGTATRTTTATTTGAAAATTACTGATAGAAACAGCATTGCTTAGGAAGATGCAGAATTGGTTAACTTTGAAACCAGCAGAAATCATATTATTTCTGGTACACTTCAGCTATCTTTAAATGAGTAAGATTTTTATTCTCATTAAAAGTTTTTCTTTCCTTTCCAGCATTCCATGGATTTTTTGCTCTTTCAGTTTGGCCTTTGCACTTTTAAATATGACCATGCAGAAGAAAAGTATGTTATTCTGTTTATACCTTGTGTTTTTAATTGAGTAATTTCCAAGGTAATATTAATTCACTGTATTGACATGCAACTCATCTTTTTTCACAGGTATATAATGAAGTCATTTAATTTCTATATTTTTCCAAAACCCTTTAACAGAAGTTCGCCAGATGTCAAGTTTGTCTGTCAGGTTAGTAGAAAAAGAAGCTTGATTTTTTTGCTCCATTAAGGTATGCCTGTAGAAGACTCCTCAAAAAGATTTTCAGGAACACTGTACATGTAGAATGAGAATGAGTTGTTTCTTTTAACTGCTTAAAAGGCAGATAAGCATAAGGTTTTGGGGGATTGTTTTGTTTTYTGAAAGAAGAAATGTAAGCATCATTTAAGATTACTGCTAGAACAATCCCTAAAAATTAACATAAGAGAGAGTATCTCTGACTTCAGCTTCAAAATGCTAATACACATTAAATTGTAGTCAACRTGGTTTCTGTAATTGGAGATAATGTTCCAAGTTACCTGGTAAGATGCTTTTTTCTTTCCTTTTTTTTTTCCTTATGTGACTTTCTCTTTCACTGCTTCTTCTGTTTGATCCTTTATTCCCAACTGCTTGTCTCATTTGCACTGCTTCCCAGGCTATTGCCAAAATTTTTCTGGTCATATTTCTCCTGAACCACGTTTTGCTTTCTCTTCAGTTTCCTCTCTCCATACAGCTCATTTTTCATCTTTCTCCCTTATACAAGTACAATGGATAGTGTAGAATAAAAAATTGTTAGGACATTAAAGAAAGCAAAAGTTACAATTTGAGATAAACTAGAGAAAAAGCAGAAAATTGCTATATGCCTGTCTGGTCTACTTAGTTTGCAAATAGCTGAGTTATGGAAGCTTTCTACTGCAGCTTGATGTAGCTCAAGAGGGCACCAGAGATTATCTAGTACATCTGCTTCCCCCTCCCCACCCGCAAAAGCCATGTATGTATTTAAAGAGAAGATCACAATAAAAGATGTATTATAAAAAGGCTTATGCTGATCCCAGTGCTTGGATTAAATTTATTTGTGAGGTTGTTTTGATTGAGAGAGAGATGAGGCTGTTTTATAGTGAAGCCTTTTCTGTTCATCAAAGCAAACACATGAAATTTCCATATTCTTCCAGACAGCTGAATGGCAGCTTTCTGTCAAACCTACAGCTAGTCCAGGTTCTTTTCTTTTTCCTTAGGCTTCTGAGTTACCAGGAATTCTGTGTGGGTTGTTTGTTTGTTTTCTGGCATTTTCCCATCTTGTATA
>NW_028185039.1:7480342-7513845 GCF_003343005.1 Rhea americana | reverse complement strand
TTTTTTTTTTTTTTTTTTTTTTTTTTTAACCTTTGTTAAAACTGTTTTTTAACTAGCCATTAGCCAGTTGTGGATAACTATTCAGATTTTAATGCACTAAGTATTGCAAGATAAAATTTTGGACTGACTGTGATACTGCACTGTGTTGTATAGTATCCAGGGCAAAGAAGAAACTGAGCATCTCATTGTTAAACCTACAGTAGGCATGGCTATTTTTGAGTCATTGCATTAAAACTTAGTTTTACTTATGAATAAAAAAATGCAGCTTTAAAAGTGGTTCTCTTGACATAAAACAAAACAAACAAAAAAAGCCAATTAATAATTCACATAATAACTACTTAAAGTTGGAACTTGCTTGTTTTTACAAGTTTTTTTCTTACTGATGCATTTTGTGTTCATGCATACAGCTGAAAGCTGAAAATCATTTAAGGATAAGCATGTGTCAAAATAGTTTGGGGAGGCATCATTGGGATTTGAGATACTTCATAAAAACTGAGAATAACTAACAAAAATAGCATAAGATAAACTTGTGACTTTATAATCACAACCTTGGTTGTTCTTGACTTTGAATTTAGTATAATTTCTTAAAAGYGAAGAAAATAATTAATCTTTGTATTTTACTGATACTCTGACCAGTCWTAAAGCTGTTTTCTTTTCTTACAGAGTTCAAGTATAGACTTTTTAGCAAACCAAGGATTTGATTTTAATAAAGTTTTTCGCAATGGTGAGTTTTGCTTATTTTTWTTATTWTTTTTTTTTATGATATGATTTTCCTTCTTCACTTTCTGGGAAAAGAAAAAGACATCCATTCATGATACTGTCTTACCAAATAGTAATGTTTTAGAATTATTCTTATCTGATTCAATGACTGTGGTGATAGTTATTATCTTTACAAAAATTCCTGATGCAGAATTCTACCAAATAGAATTCCTGTTTAATAAGTACCTGGTTGTTCATTACCTGCTATGTAACAAGTAATGGAGTAGTAAGGCATACATACATAAGCATTTTAGAAGAGGTATCAGTGCATTGTAGTGTGTGCAGCTGCAGTCTATTATTAAAGTATTGCAGGTATCATGGAAGAAAAATGATAAATATTACTGTGATCGTGATCTATAGCTCTACAGTTTTCAGGCTGGGCTCTATACAGATAAGGCATATAGTTCTGAAGAGTTTAAAGGTACTAGCTAACTGGCATATGCCAGAAGAAAGCCACTATACCTACAGATAAAGAATGGGATCTAAAAGAAGTGATTGGAAAGGAGGAATGCATTATCAGCCTTCAGGACTGTAGCAAATGTCTGGTTAGTAGTAGGTTTTGCTGAATCATATATCACTAACTTRTTTTTGATTATGATACTTTAAATGTCTGTGTTAGGAATTCCGTATTTAAATCAGGAAGAAGAAAGACAGCTAAGGGAGCAGTATGATGAAAAACGTTCTCAGGCCAATGGTGCAGGATCTCTGTCATACATTTCTCCTAATGCCACAAAATGTCCTGTGACAATTCCTGAGGATCAGAAAAAGTTCATAGATAAAGTAGTGTAAGTAAAATTATTTAGTATAAAATGAAGTTTTATTATGCCTGTAGTGATTACAAGTCAATTATAACTCTTCGCATACTTCAATCTCAAACTACTTACATGATAAAGCATTCACTGAAAGGAAGAACTAATTTGAAAATGTAGTGAAGAAATTCTATAAGCAGAGTCACTTGTTGTTTGTTTTTAATTAGGAGTTCCTTTGTCTTTTTTAGACAACCATAAATATGTCTGTTAAAAGAAGATGGTAGCTATAGGAGCAAAAAGTCATCTATTTATTTATTTATTTTTCTTTTCAGGGAACAATTGGAAGACTTCTTAAAGAATGAAGAAAATGAAACTTTGGAACTGGAACCATGTACAGGGTCAGTTTGTAAAACTGCATGTCCTTAAAATAAATCGTTTTTTTGGCCCTAGGGAATTACGGGAATGACGAGGGAGAAGGAAGAAGAAATATTTCTACTTGAGTTAACACTAGCAAAAACTATGTTTGACTAATCTCTGAAATCTCTGAAATATGAGAAAAGCCAATGATTTATTTGTGTGCCGTACTCTCTTTAAGAGCCATAATTTCTGCATGCAGAATCAACATACTTAAACATAGCCAAGAAGCATCTTGTATACATAAGCCAATGTTTGCTGTTGCAGAAGAGCACAATAAGCCTCTTCTGCATTTTCTGCTGATTTTGCCMAAATCTATTGAGCTATCAGCTGTCACATTATTCTTTGCTGACACTATATATTAAAACTGTTTTTAACGTGTTTCCTTTCAAAGTCTATTTTGCTTTGGAGTCCAAGTGTTTGGATAGTTTTTTTTGTTTTGTTTTGTTTTTGTTTTTGTTTTTTGAGTTTAGAAGTACTAGAAAACTGTGAAGCTGGGGATAAGCTAACATCACTGTATGTATATTCACTAATCACAGCAGACAGAATACTTGCTTTATCAGAAGAATGTTATGTGGATAATTGTATAAATTGATGTAAACTCCTTTACAACTTTGCATCTGGACATCAGAAAATACCTTTCAAACCTGTATGTTGTAGTAGCAGTGACTTATACTTAAAAAATAAAATCTGTCCACTGAGCATGGAGCAGACTTTCTGACTGCTATTGCTTTGAAACATTTATGTAAGAAATATTAGTAACACATTTGTCTTTTGCTTTTAGATTTCAGAGGAAATTAATTTATCAGACCTTGAGCTGGAAGTAAGTTACTGGTAATACTTACTGTATCTTTTTAGTATTTTTGATAAGAAAATCTGGGTAAGAGCTGATCTACTTAATCTCAGAGATGATTAATTTAGATTTTTATTTTTGTTAAGWCTGTTTTATAATGTTGTGAAGATGAATTGCAATATACTGGTTTGTAATGATTCATTTGAATATTTTAAAACTCAGTATTTTATCGTTCCTATCTAAAATATGTAAACTGAACAGCACAATGAGTCTTGAGTGATTATGTAATAAGTGCAACATGACTGATTTTTTTATTGAACAGTAATGGCATGTTCTTGTATAGACGGTGGGATGTACAAAAACTGGTTCTGTAGTATGTATTTTCTTTTTTCTGTTAGGTACCAAGTTTAGGCATTTCCGATGACCTAAAGTCCTATCTCTAGTAGCCATTCTTTTTTCCCTTTAAAATATAAAAATATAATAATATAGAAAAATATATATTTTATTATATATATATAACATTATATAGAATATATTTTATATATTTAATTCTGTTTTGTAACAGTATCTGGACACTTTGTTACTTAAACTGAAAGTGAATAAAATAAAGCTCCTCTCTATAAAGAAGAATTTAAGGAAGTGGACTTGATAACTAACATGAAAAGAACAGAGTTGTTCTCAAGAAGTTTCCTTTTTTTTAAAAYGCATTAATAAAGTATCTGTGGCTTCTAGTAGCACATGCAATATTATGTTTGTCTCATGTTTGTTCTTGTGTCTTTTCATGGTGAGTAGAAGAATGCATTTGTGAGCTGGATTTCCCCTCACTCCTTTTTCTGAACATAGAGCTGTGGTGCTGTATATTGGTGTGAGAAAGGAAAGTTGTGAAAGTAGCCTGGAGATAATTAAAGCAGGAAAAAATGAGTTTATTGGTTGTCCTTGTTCCTTGAAGAGAGAGTGATATAGACTTGGAGTCTCCTCATACCACAAACTCTTTAGTATAGGTAAAATGATAAAAGAGTGTTTTGATGCATTTTTTTAGTAGGTATCCAAGGTCTGTGAATATGAAGCCTGGATTCAAAATCATGTGGGGAAGCTAGGGCTGAGAGGACGTAATTCCGTGGTTCTAATAGTAGCCAGAGGGACTGAAGAAACACGCTAGTTGTGGGTTGGTCATATAATTGTGTCTAGTTTATTACATTGGGTGTATGTGAGTAACAGCTGTTTGTTAAATAGTGAAAGATGTTATTCTCCTCTAACCTTGCCAGCAGTTCGTGCTTTGTGGCTCTGTGTATGGCAGTATTTCGGTAGATAAACGTGGATGTGGTAGAGTGATGCAACTGAGTAGTGGTGGTACCAGCATTTGCATTAATATTTCCTACTAGAACTTACTGTTAGCAGGAAATTTGAAGTAATTTATAAATCCTAGAATAAATGACACATTAAAGGTATGGMGCCATCAAAGAAGATAGTTTGTGGCTAAGTAAATGAGAGCTTTTAGTTGTTCACCACTGTTTTGTTTCTGGATTCCTCAAAAGCAGCTTCTAAACTGAGATGAAATATCCAGTTGATGTTTACTTAATATTACTAAAATAAGAAGTTATGGGTTCCACAGCAGCAGTAGGATGGGAAATTACATTAGCAAATGCATTTTAACACTAGTAAGCATTAAAATGCTTTAAATATATAAGGAAGAACTTAACAAGTCCAGTTTTGCTGTATTTTAAATAGTCACTTTTAATAGTTCTTTTGCACTTAAGTTTTGTAATAACCTTGAAACACAACATTGGCCAGTCAGTTCTGTGGCTTCAATATGGCAAATCCCAAATTAATAACTATTTATATTTACTTTTCACTTGTTTTGATGTAGATATCCAAAAGGTATCCATGTTGAAACTCTGGAATCAGATAAGGTAAATAGCCAACTTACTGCCTATGACATTTGTTCTGTTTAAGGGAAACTTAATTCCTCAGTTTTATTAAAATTTCTAGGTTTATCTTGGGCTTTTATGAAAAATGCTAAACACTTGAAACAAATTCATTGCATCTTATTTATAGTCATTAGCTCTGACTCTTAAAATATGAAATATAAGCTTATGTTTGTGTTACTTAACATTATTTAAAAACAAGATTAGAAATCAAAGGATATTTTAAAGTATAGTGGATCTAACATTCAGTATTGATGAAAAGTTAAGTCTTGATCTTAGGACAACAGTATTGGCATTGTATGCTGTACCTTGGCTTTTCAGTACAAGTCTGTATTTCAAAAAATACGACAAATTCATTAGTTATAAGGAACGCTTTCTTCAGAAATAAAAGGTGGATGTAGTAAAAGTTCAGCTCAGTGGACAGACKTAACAGAGCTTTTATAGTACTGTTTTGGGAGTGGATGATAATGTTGTAGTTAAAATAGAAAGAATTGTGTTGCCAAGTAACTACTCTTAAGCTATATGTATTGCAATTATGATTTGATTTTCTGTACAGTCTAAACTTACAGAAACTTGCAATTGGCTTAAATATGATCTTGTCAGAGTCATTCTTTGCGTAACATATGCTTTTGTTTTTAGAAAGAGAGATATATTGTCATTAGTAAGGTAAACGAAGAAGAACGAAAAAGAAGAGAACAGCAAAAACAAGCAAAAGAACAGGTAAATATTTGAAAAAAGTTCCATTCCCTTAATWTAAGGGGAAGGGGGAGAATCGGTTTAATCAGCCGTGCAACACTGCATATGATAGGGCTTAGTAATGCTTTCCTCTTGCTTTGGCTGTGGCTGAAAGTGATCCTCTAAAATTCTACTTAGGATAACTTAGGCTCTGCAGTGTAGCAAAAAGAGTTACAAGATACTCTATGGAACTTTAAAGAATGAGTAATTGTAGTATACTTAACTAAATCCCGGAGCAGTAATGCTTCCTTATATGAATCTGCTGTGTCAGAGAAGCAGAGTCTAGTAATAGGAAACATCATTCAACTGCATGTATTACTGCTGTTTATATATAAAAATAGCCATGACACAAAAAATTTGCTAGCTTTCTTGAGAAAGTTTTCACACTGCTTGGATTCACAGTGTGTCTTTGGAGTGGTACCTCTATTACAAAACTTGCTTGCTGTTAGTTGTCTCAGTTAAGAAAAGTCAGATAACTGATAATTGCACAGTATATTTTAATAGAAGCATACTGCAGGCAGCTATTGTATTAGCAAGTTGACTGCAAGATCGTGTGTGATATTCAGGCACTCTTCAGTATTGCTGATGGAACTTACTATTTTTGTTCACTGAGTTTGAGATGAATTGCAAGAAATCAGAAGACTTAGATCAGGGAATTTGTGGTCAAACTATTTGTACATACATTTTTAAAGAGGAATTGAACCTGGATGGAACAAATAAACTGTTTGCCTGCAGAATGCTTCTTTAAGAGAGAAAGAGCTATGTAGTACTGACCATAACTAAWATGATCTCTCTTTTTGCCAAAGGCTAGTTAGGAACAACTTATTACTACAGTGGATTTGCTGAAGTGGTCTCTATAGGTGTGTTAGTCACTGAAGCTAGTGGCATTAACAGAACAGCTGAATAAAGATGACAGTGAATGCTTTTATTAGGTTTTATTGCTGGTGGAAAAAAGACAAACACATAATGTAGGGCAGAAATTACTTCCTTAGACTTAAAACAGAAAACTCTTATGAAAAGTTGTTTTAAGTCTAACCAAGATAGATATTGTAGTCAGATCGCTCTAAATGCAATTTGGGTCATCTTAAAATGTGTAACTTGTAATACTGTTCTATTTTTATATAGGTATTATGTGTGTGTATATATATGTATATTTATTTATGAATAGTGAAGAGTGTTTCTTCAGCCTCAGTGTTACTGCAAAAATATATGATTAATAGAAATAACAATCAATATAGAACCTTTTGCATATTGTAACAGTATTTGTAACAAATAATGTCTGAAAATAGTTAACTTAGCATCCTGGGTGGTTTGTAGTCTAATAGCTACTGAGCGCTATTGGAGATGTGACCTTTCCTACTTTACATTGAATGTAAAGCTCTATGTAGAGCTGGAGTTCCATCAGCAGTGGCCTGCTTTGACATTGTGTGTCTTTAAAATACTGATGTTTGCTCTATGGTCTGTTCTCGGTTATTTTATCTGAGGAACAGTGTCAACCAAWCTTGGATTAACATTACATTTTTAGTATGTCTGCCGGTTCTCAAACGCAGTTCTAACAGTATTTGTATTTATATTTTTGCTAATGCCAGAAACTTTGATTGCAGGAAGAACTGAATGATGCAGTAGGATTTTCCAGAGTTGTTCATGCCATTGCTAATTCTGTGAGTTAACACGATTCTTTTTTTAATGTACCTTCAGTTGTAAGGAAAAAAACCTCCTATAATAAGCTCTTTTGCTGCTCCTTTTTGGGAGATGAAATGACGTACAGATTAAAGAGGGGATTTTTTGTTTGTTTTTAAGTTGATGTTGCTGGGTGGTTTATGGTGGTAGAGTATGTTAGGCTGGGTAGGCTCATAATGAGATAGAAATTTGTATTGTTGACTCTTACAGATGAACTGATGACATGAACTAACAGCAGCTAACAAGATTCTGTTGAGACTAACTAYGCTTAGGTTATGTTCTCTCTCCTGAAAAGATGGTGGTTTTTGTTTTTCGTTGGGTTTTTTTTGGCAGTTAAAGCCTTAATCGCGGGAGGTCATCTGAGTCTTCTGTTTGTGCACTTAAAATAGGCTATRGTTTGACGTATGTTCCTGCTCCTTCCCCCTCATGAGTTGAACTTGGTCTGATTATTTTGGTGAGACAGTGTGCTGTTTAGAAAAAAATAGGGAYGCATAATGTTTTCTCTGGCAAATGGAGGGTGTAGGAAAGCAGAAAAGGTTATGTCAGATGAAGCAAAGTTGACATTTAAGAACTTTCAAGCACTTTGTAGATTTAAGTTCTTTCTTGCAACATCTGGCATGAAAGATTCTCCACTAYGAGAGGCTGTTTGAAGCCCCCAAAGCCGCTGAAGAATAAATTGTGATTCGCTCTACAAGTTGTAAATTAAAAGGTAGTGGGTTGACAAATTACTTGATTTTCATCCTAGATTATGTTTGGAAGCAAAGTTGTAAGTAACTCTTCTGTATCTTCTGTATCGTCTGTAATGTATCTCCTGCTTCTCATAGTTTCAGGCTTCTGTGCAAGGTGGTGATAAGCAGCTGGGAGGAATTAAAGGAAAGAGCAGGGGTGGCTGCCCTGTGAGACWGAAGGGGGCTGCAGGGCAGGCAGAGAGCAAGCAGGGAGATAGGGATCAGTTTGTTCCTGACTGTGTTCAGCTGGCATCTGGGACAGTGCTTTTCATGTATTCCCTGTGCTGAGGCCACAGTTGGAGATAAAATTAACATTTGACCTCTTTTCACAGGGCAAACTTGTTATTGGACACAATATGCTACTGGATGTTATGCATACTATACACCAGTTCTACTGTCCCCTACCTGATGTGAGTATCAGTGTTCAGATGATGCCATAAATGTCTCTAATAATGTATTTGCCTTCAGTTTGATCTCTAAACTTTCCTGTGRATGGAACCATGCTCTGGTCTATTAATGTTTGGGACTTCTGGACCACTGCCTTATTTTCTTAAATCTGCATATAGAAAGTTCAGTTGGATTGACATCTTCTCCTTTACATTAYGAAAATGTTTGAATTAAATGTTGGAATTGTGCTTTCTGGTCATGTCTGCTAGTCCTTCAGAAACTGCTTGGATAATAAGGTAAATTTGACTCCTTTTTTGTTAAGATATTGACTTAGAGCTTTGACATTGTGTGCTATTATTGTACACCTATGGCTTACAAATTTGGAAAAGATTTTTCGTATAATACAGTAAAATTTAATAGAATGATAAATCTAATAGCAGAAATCTAGGATGGTGTTCATTGTGTGAAATGGGGGAATAGACCATCATTACTTAAGAGATTTCAATTGTTAGATTAAGCAATCTGTTGGCAGTGAGGACAGTRTCTGACGAAGGCAAAGGTCTAGTTGGAGAGATGGGCTGCATGGTGCATATGTTACTTGTAAACGTCGAGGGCTTATAGATATTATAGGAAAGACTTGATTATGAGATGGGAAAGTGTAGTTTGGGACCTGTTTGGGTTGTGTTGGAATATAAGTAGCTGGGAATTGTACCTATGCTTTTGAAACATTAAAGATCTAAACCCRTAAGTTTTGATCCACCTTGGGTAGAACCTGTCCACTTTGAGTGACTGCTTATGTTCCACTGACTTACTAAGTGCTGGGAATATGTCTTCAGACACTTAAGATGTAATTGTTATGCAGCTAGTATTGGAGGTAGTATAGGATATATAATAACATTGGATATTGGCATTGATGGAACATTTCTCTTATGAATCACAGACAAATCAGAAATAGTCTATAGTTTGGTAAAATTGCAGGTGATATTAACAGTTATTCTGACTGGGTACATCTCGAATGAGTAACTGAATTCTCACTTCATAAAAGCTGTTTGGGTACTAGTAGCTATTGTTAACTGTTCATCAGTCTTGGGATGGTAGCTCACTTATCTGGAATTTAGATTTTGATTTAATGTTAATTTAGGACCTAACTGAGTTCAAAGAAGTGACATCATGCGTATTTCCCAGGTAAGTTCTTAATTTAAACTTGCAACTTCTTTGGTATTGTTTTATCAAGCTGGTACTGTTTGTCACAGCTGTTACTCAACTTAACCTAGCTGTGACTGGAGGTAATATTTGAAACAAGTTAGATAAACTTAGCTTTAAAAAGTATTCTGTAACAACTCTTTCAGAAGAGCAATGCTATTATTCTACATCTTGGCAAAAGATACTGCTCTGCTACCCCCTTGCTTTTGGCGTGATATTTTGGGTTTGGAATTTGCACTATATTTGGGACAATATTTATTTACTACTTACTGTTTGCTTCTTTTACTGTTGCTTAGTTGTCCTTTTCATGCTGGACAAAGCTGAAGAGTGCTTTGGCTGCTGTAGGATGTAAGAGTAATGTTTCAGTAGGGTAAAATGGCTGTTTCACAGCTAATACACTAAGCTATTTTTTTCATTTGGCAAAATGGACATTCTTCCATTTCACCTTGTTTAACTCTTGTTTTTAGGCTATTGGATACTAAACTGATGGCAAGTACACAACCCTTTAAGGTAAATTAAAATTATAGAATGATTTGACAGTTAAAATTTACCCGTGTAATCAAAACACAGATGATGCTTTTGATAGAGGAAAATGGCTAACGTTTTCTGTATGAATGATGCTTTGTTTTGTTTTTTAAAAAAGCTTTTGCATCTAAACTTCAAAAAACTTTTAGTGTATAAACTTTCACAAATGTAAAATGCAGCTGATTTGTAGTTGTTCCAGTATGGATGTAATTTGGCAGCTTTGAATTCTAAATTATATTCAATTTTCACTATTTAAAATGTGACTTGCAGAGTCACAGCAAGTAAGCCCTGGAAGCCATTTACTTATCCAAAGCAGTAGAACATTGAAGTTCTAATTTTAGATTTGTTGAGAAAAACTGGTCCTCAAACATCATTAGCTTCTCTTGGGCCCTGCTGTTTGGTGGGTAGTCTACAGAAGAAAAAAAATTGCAGGTTTCTCTGAATTCTTTCAGAATTAGTTTTGTTTTCTGAAGAATAAGCACAGTGATAAGTGATTATTCTCTTTTTTTCCCGTGTGTCTTAAGAATGAATGAGATTTTCTTTTTTTTAAAAAAAAAAAAAAACTTCTGACCTTCTACATACCTCTCTGACTTTAGAGCATTTCATAACTGAAAAGCGCATGAAAAGTTACTTCAGATATTTTCAGGTTTGTCTTCTATACTGCTGCAATAATATAGAGATCTTTATATTCTGGAAACTAATAACCTGTCACAAGTATTATATTTGGTAAAATTATGTTGATATTTGTAATTTTTACATAGATGGTTGGGTTTTAGGCTACTGTTACCAAGTGGGATATTGGAATGCCAATATGATGCATCAGCTGAGTTTGTTCACTGTGTTGAGTTCTTGATATAGTTTGAGGCCATAAACTTGATGACAGTGACTATAATCARCTGTCTTTGGAATCAACATGAACTTTGGTTTTCAAAAATGTCAGACAACTTTTTTTTAAAAAAAGGCTGTACTAGATTTTGGGTTTTCTCTTACTGTTGATTCTGCACAGTTTTTTCCATTGTACTAATTGACAAAGAATATTCACAAAGTTAGGTTAGGCTTGATTTGAGGAATAATCTGTCTTRTTATGACTTTTTTCTATACGTTCAGTAATGCAACTCAACTAAGACGAAGTCTAGAGTTTGCTGAAATGCCTCAGGTTTCAGACTGTCAGACTTCTTTCACTGTCTTTSTGTTACTTTAAGTCAGGAATATTTATATTTCAAAAACTGTTAACAGTGCATATAGCAGAAACTGTTAGCTCAGTCAGCAAGCACTCATGAGTTCTCACCTCAAATACCTCCAAACATCATGATCAATATTTAGGATGTTTTGCTTTGCTGTTTGTGCTGTGTTTTCCCCTGCCACATACACTATGTATGCAACCAGATTCAAATAAATCCATATCCTTGGCATAATCTACTCTCCAGAATTGAGAAGCATTGCTAAGTGCTTGTGACTAGCAAGTGTTGTATTGTTGGCAAGGCAAGCTAACTTCTTTTAAACTTGTCTTAATGGACTTCCCTGGTGTATTAGTTTGAAATGAGGTTATGCATAAATCCYTACAGGACACAAGGTGGCAGCAGTAAATTTTATCTTCTTTGATTTCAGTTTCCAGGGAAAATACGCTTGGCACCAGCAGTTAATGCTGTTCTTCCTTGCAGGAGATCATTAATAACACGTCCCTTGCAGAACTGGAAAAACGTTTAAAAGAGGTTCCATTTAGCCCTCCTAAAGTTGGTAAGAATACATAAATACGCCTGAACGTGAGGGGGGATTTCTTCCCTGTGARAGTGACGGAGCACTGGAACAGGTCACCCAGAGAGGTCGTGGAGTCTCCTTCTCTGCAGATCTTCAAGGCCTGCCTGGATGCAACCCTGTCTGACATGGTCTAGGTGACCCTGCTGAGCAGGGAGGTTGGACTAGATGATCTCCAGAGGTCCCTTCCAACCTTACCGATTCTATGAAGTTTGTATCAAGTTCTGGAATTTATTTCTTGAGCTCCTGATTTGAAAAAGGGAGTGTGATGTTAAGCGTAAGTATATTGGAAGGGAGGACTCTGTAGGCTTAATCCAAAACAAGATGAATGTTACTTTTTTTTACATTGCTGAATGTGCAGAGGAGATGCACCTAAGCTGTCATAAAAGGAGTAATAAGGTGGATAATCAAATTCAACTTCTACAGTCTTGTTAGGCAGTGAGCAAGTGTCTAGATCTAAGTAATATCACACATCTAGGGTATACAATAATTCATGCAGACCTTTTAATTTTGTGTCTTCACTAGCTTCTTCTCAAAATGTAATGTGATTTGTATCTKTCAGGTGGTCTTTTTATGTTGATGATAAAACTATTTAATCATTTTTTTSGTTATCTTGAGCAAAACAAGACTATGAAAGTTAACTCAGAAGTGTTGGTTAATTTGAGATGGTTAATGCACTTCAGAACATCTATGGAAAAACATTTTTAAAAAATACTGGAATACTTSTAACTGTTCACTTGTGTTTTCTTTTGCATGTGAGTATGCATCTGAAAGAAATAGATGAAATTAAACACTAGGAATTGTACTTCTAAGATCAAATTATATGGCRTAACTAAGTCTTAGGACTCTTATTTATTTAAGAAATAATATTACAGGGACTCAGAAAAATGCATGATGGCTTTAAGTTTATATTTACAAATATGACAAGAATATATTTTTATGGTGTAAGTTATGCTAATGTTTCTATACCACTGGGTAATCCTGGGTGTGTTTCATAGTTATATTAGTTTCTTTTGCTATGGTAGAACGCAATAAGTTAAATGGAATTAGTGTACTTATGAGTCACGAAAATAACTWTTAAAGCAATTACTTTTCTCCTTCCAATCCTATTCTCAATCTCACTCCTAGAGGAAAATGAGTGAGCTTTCTAGAGGTTTATAAGCTAACTGCAGAGGTGAAATAAATTTTGATGTTGGGAGGGGCTAAAAAGTTAAATGATTTTCTTAAAGTGATATGTAAGTCTCAGTAACTGAGTAGTGTATGCATGCTCTCAAACACTTCTTTTCAGACAAGTGCCTATTAAGGTTTCCACTTTCAGAGATGACTCAAGGGATAGTTCTTAGTCTTCACACAAACACTGGATATGGACACCTAAGTTGTGAAAAAAGACACCTTTAATCGTTTTTTTTTTTTCATTTTCATTATTTAAATACCTTGAAAAATTTGGCCATGGGTCAGTTGGATGCTTAGCAAGCAGATCAATAGCAGAGCCTGAATGTCTGTTCTTTTAAGTCAAGACAGGAGAAAATATGCTGCATAGGAAGTCTTGTTCTTGTTGTGTTTGTATTAATATTCCGTAGTAGCTAAAGAGATCTCTGGGAGTTAAGTGCTATATAGGAGATTAATACAGTTTTTAATAGGAAGAAGTTTCTGTCATACGAACCTGTTCCTATAAAAAGTAAACTRTTCAGAGCTACTTAAAATTGTGTAAACTTACCTGAAGATGTGTTATGCTCTGACATACGTGGGTAAACATAGAGGGCTGCCTTTAATTTTCATGATACGTATTTACAATTTTTTTTTTCTCAGAAAGTGCAGAAGGGTTTCCAAGTTACGATACAGCTTCTGAACAACTTCATGAAGCAGGTTATGATGCTTACATTACTGGACTGTGCTTCATCTCCATGGCTAATTTTCTAGGTATCTATATAGTCTTTTTCAAATCTATTTCTTAATGCTATCAGTAACTGCATATTACATGCTGAATTTCTTCTTTATCAGGCTCATTCCTCAGTCCTCCGAAAAATCATGTGTCTGCTAGATCAAAACTCATTGAACCTTTTTTTAACAAGTAAGTAATTGCTCTATTTAAAACCTACTAAAATATGGAAATGTAATGCTCAGAATACTTAACTCTGGTTGTAGAGTAAATGGCTAATGGCATTTTCCTTGACACTTCAGTTTTTGGGCTTTCTAGTTCATGCTAATAATGCAAAAGGCCAGGATTTAGAAAGTAAACAATGGCTTACATTCTGCTAACCTGAAAAGGACATTTGCAGCCTAAGTTACTTTAATGACCATACCAGTGTTGAGAATATATTTACAATTTAGAAAATATTTTTTGGATAAGCTTGGGGAATAGTAGAACTGAAGAGGGAAAACTGCTCAAGTGTTTTTTGTGTTGTAAGACACTGTCAAAAAGTGGTGATAGTTAAAACTGAACACACTTCAGTAGTCTAGAAAAACTAAAATATMCCCAGTGTAATATTAATCCAAGCAACATAAAGCCATTAATGGTATCAGGAAACAGATTTTTTAAGAAGACTTGGTAAACACATATATTTAGTAGTTTATAGAATGATGCTATGATTTTACTTTTGAATTAGATGTTCATGCAAATATTTCAACAGATTGAAGCAAGACTTGAGAAATCTAGAAGTCTTCATGTACAATTTTTATTCTTTGCATATTTAGCCTGTGAATTTGTCTTAGGAAGCTTCTAAAGACAGTATAACCTGTCATGTAAAGTGAAAGGAGGTGAAACGAAAAAAAATTGCTAGTGCTTTTTTTTTATTTGGTTCCCATTCTGGAAAAATTAAATCCTATCCTATCACATAGGAGCTGGAGAAAAATGATTATTTTAGCTTCAGATGGCCCATACAAATGGAAGAATAATCATGGTTGGTGACTTTCAGTTTTCTTTGGTCTAGAAACTAWATGACTGCACTGTTATCAATTAGTTGATTCTAGAGACATTTGAGGCAGTAACTTCCTACGTTCTAGCAGACATCATAAATCGTATGTACRTTTCTCAGATTCAACACAGACCTTTATGGACTGCCCCCTTTGAATGTAAATACTCAGTTAAACAAAAGATGGTGATAGAATCGATCAGCATAATTTCATTTTTAAGATGGGATTTGTCACAGCTTGTTTTCTGTAACAGCAAATATGTGCCAACTAGTAGATGCCATTTGAGGGAGTTAAACGTATTTATATTTTTCAGCCATTACCTAAAAAGCTTTGCATTCTTTCCAGAGATGGGTATCTGCAACAAATACAAACTGAGACTTCTAGAGCTGTTACAGTAATAAGCTAAACTTAACTTGATTGACTTGAAAAGCTTAGGAACTCTAAATGTAATAATCCTCTAACAGTGGCATTTCAAAGTCTTTAAGAAGGAAGTTGATTGTAGACATAAGCCCTAGGGCTAAACTGCTGGTTTTCTGGGTTCAGAATTAACACTGCCTAACAAAAGAGAAAGATAACAGTAAGTGGTAGGGAAAATAGCTGAACCTGTGGTGTGGGGGGGAATTAGGGGAGAGGTTGTAAACAGTAGTTCTCATTTCTTGCTAAACAAGAAAAATGTTTATCCATTGTGTGGCTATTCAGAGCTGGTAGGTTCTTGTTATAGAAAACCTATGTATTATTTTTAAATCATGGAAACCTGGAAGGAATTCTGTATATTACTTTTACATGATGATAGAATCTTTACCAGATTCTAGTTTGTACCAGACCTCAGTCAGCTTGGAGATGACTGTCTCACCTTGTCCTTCCAGTGAGCAGGCCACGGCTTCTATTTTGTAAAGCTAACACTTGCTAGAATACAAAGTAACAAACYAGAATAAGGCAACTCTACTTATTARTTAAAAAAACCTAAACCCTAAATATCAGAAGTCAGATCTGTTAGATATTTAAATGAACAATTCTTCTGCTCTGTTCAGTTACATCCTTGCAGACCAGATCTCTATTTCGAGCRCTTGCTCTGTTTAGCAACTGTAAATAGCATTCAGGGCTGTGCAGTTCTCAGTTATCCGCCCCTAGAAAATATGTTGCTTCTGGGGCTTTGTTGCAGGTATGCTCTGGGCTGTGAGCAAGCTTACTGCTGCTCTTAGTTTTCTCTAGTTTGTGCTCTAGAAGCTTTCCCTAGCTGAGCATCCTCCTTTCTCCTGGGGAGAAAAAAACCTATCTTCCTCCTTCCTCCAGAAGTTCCACCTGATCCTGTGGGCAGCAGTCAGAACAAGGAAACCTTTTCCTTTGTGCTGTAGTCATGTTCTTCAAGCAAAACACAAACTCCAACATGCAAACAGTAAGCTGAACAAATGAAAGTTACATTATCTGTCACAAAAGTTTTTCCTGAAGGAAGCTGAACAGAGTAGTTTCTCTACTTAAGGCTATTATTTAGAAGCAACAGTCTCAGTTTCAACTATAATCAAGGTAAAATTTTGAAAATATTCTTTAAAACAGAACAGTGCTTTATGATTCTTTGGGTTGCTTGTAAAGGCTTAATTTCTTGATCTCTGAGTACTATATGTTAATATTTAAACACAGTTTAGCACTATAATTAAACAATTGGCATAACTAACAGGATTTTTGGAAGTGTTTTCTGTTCAAATAGAGATTTTACTAATGTGAATAGTGAGAATAAATTTAAAACTGAAAATTCAAGCTTTGATTTTTACAGACTTAGCATTCACAGGAAGGGGCGGTTTTTGCTTGGGTTTTTTTTGTTTTTTTGTTTGACCTTTTTAATTATGTCAGAACAGTGATGGAACTTCCTGGTTTGCCATTCAATGGCGGTGGCCAGCATATTCTTCAGAGGTTAACAAGGAACATAGGTAAAATCTTTAAATTCAGCTTCTTGTTAGAGTGGAACTGATAAAAACTGAACTTTGCCTCAGGGCAGTTTGGCTCTTCTAGGCATAATACAGTAAGTTACATGGTAGACAACTCAATAAGCCAAGAATTCTGGAGGAATGCATTTCCTTAATTTTTAAGCTTCATTGTATGTATACTTTCTTCTAGAGTCACCTGTTGTGAATAATCCCTCTAATCTTGATGAACACTCAATTTGAGATGAAGGCACTTCTATTTTAATATCTAAAGTTATCTATTTAATGCTTACAATTAGGATGTTAGATCACATTGCATGCTTTGGAGCTTTGATTCTAAGTACTTTTTGACTTACTTGTTTAAAGCAACATATTTTCTCCTTTCCTGCTTCCCCACCCCTCAACACATTTCCTGTAACTTTTATTAATAACTTCTTTTAATTTTGATGTGTCTGGGAGGGAGGGGAAGACGTACAAAGGAATGAAAACATCTTGTTAGATTGAGCTGAATAACATGATGCTATATAGAAGTAAAAATTAAATACTTGGAAATAAGTTTTCCATGTAAAGAAAGTCAGAACCAAAGTTTGAAGTATGTACAAGTAGCTTGGTTTTGTGATACATCTGTGAAGAACATCTTACCAGGGATCTCTATTTTCTAGCTTGTATTGCAAATCATTTAATTTCTGATTTTTATCTGAATTGAATTTTCTTGGCAAAATTATTCCAGAAGAATACTAATATASTTTTCTGCAATTTGACAAATAGCTTTTCAGTCTCAATGTAGGATTAAACARTTGCTGTCCTAGAGCTTTCAGACGCATGTCTGCTGGTTATTGAGCTGGACTGGTGAGATATTCTGCTTTTGAAAAGATCACTTTTTCTTTTTTGAGCTGCATCAGTTTCTCTACCCAGGTCATCACACAGCCATGAAAACTGTTTTCTGTTACAGTGCAGAGCAGTAATCTTACTACTTGAGTCTATTCATGTGTTGTTGTMAAGTGACATGATCATAGCCTCGTTATCCATATTTTACTGGAGCTGCCACAAAAACAATCTTTCGGGTGTCTGTCTCAAACCTCAAAGTTCTTAAGACATTGGTCATATGTTGAAAAATAGATGTGTCTGTCCACTGAGTGTGTGGTCTAGCTGTAGACACTAAACAATATAGTAACTACACTTCAGTGTAGGAAATGTGAAGCTTGGTCATTATAGTTTTTTTAAAGGAGTATGGATTAATGTAATAAAAACCTCACAACTACAGTTGTGTGAATCTGCGTTATTCAATATTAAGTAGGGGCTGGGTTGTCATACAGAAAGAATGGCCTTATTAGTTTAAATTTTCTGCAAATCAGTGAGGAACCTGGYAGCCACAGTTATGGATCCTGCAGCTCTGTGTTTTTTTTTTTAATAAAATTAATGCAGTGTTTGGCATAGGTCTCTTGGCRTTAGTCACAGTATTAGCTTTTCCTGAACATGATAAACTTCGAGGAGTGCAGCTTTACTAGTGTTTTACCCAGAATCTTTTCCCATGACTCAGTAAACTTCATCTGTATAATTAGTTTTATCAAAAATGCTATCTAGGAGAATAAACTAGTTACTTGAGTGCTTTTTAAAGTAGCTAGATCTGACAGTTCTATGAAAGGTCTTTCTTCATAAAGCTAAGAATAAACAGAACTGGCTTTTCTTTTAACTTTTTGCTCTCTTATATGCTGGTGGACAACCTGTGTGCGGTGAGGACAGAGTTGATTTTATTGACTAGCTGAAATACTGTATGCTATTTTTTTTTTAACCTGTACACTTGAGGAGTACTAAAACTGTACAGGAGCTAGTAATGCTGGTGGCAAAGGTGGCCAACAATACCCTGGGCTGACTTGGGAAGAGTGCTGCCARCAGGTCAAGGAAAGTGGTCCTTCCCCTCTGCCGCAGCCCTGATGAGGCCACGTCTGGACTGCTGCATTCAGTGCTGTGCTCCCAGTGCAAGAAAGACATAGAGCTACTGGAGCGAGTCCAGTAAAGGGCCAGAAAGATGATTAGGGAGTTGGAGCCTCTCACGTGAGGAGAGGCTGAGAGAGCTGGAACTCTTCAGCCTGGAGAAGACAAGGCCCAGTGGATATGCAGGCAATGCATATAAATATCTGTTGGGTAGGGTGAAGTTGTCAAGAGGATGGGGCTAGTGGTGCCCATTGACAGGATGAGAGGCAATGGGGCACAAAACGAAACACGGGAAATTCTACTTGAACACAAGAAAACATGAATTTACTATGAGGATGGCCGAACACTGGAGCAGGTTGCCCAGAAAGGAGATGAAGCTTCTTCCTTGGAGATGTTCAAATCCTACTGGACATGGTCCTGGGCAGCCTGCTGTAGGTGACCTTGCTTGAGTAGGGGATTGGACCAGATGATCTCCAGAGGTCCTTTCCACCCCCAGCTATTGTGTCATTCTGTGAATGTGGCAGTCCTACTAGTGGTGACATTGGCATTATTTCAGAGAAAGATGTTAGCACAAATCTTAGGAAATAAACAGAATTTAGTATTTTTATACAGCCTGAAGTGAAGCCCAACTTATTGCTAAATGTATGTCCCCCTCTGTTCATGTCTGTCTTCCTCTTCCCTTTTTTGTGTTATTTTATTTTGAGCAGTAGTGCATACTTTCCTGTGAGTGTTGTATTTTATTATCCTGGACCTCTGGGAGATGCCAGAGTAATGACATTTATCTCTGGTTTCTTGTGGAACTGTGTTCTGAAGCTAGTCTGACTGTCAAACTGTCATCCCTGTCCTGTCTTTTATGATGCCTGTAATGAAGCCAGGGTTTTATGAATATGGCACCTAAGGCTAAATGTAAGAAGAAACAYGGACTCTGATGTAAAAAATAACTTAATCATCACTCAGCCACGTTGGAATTGCGGAAGTTTCTAAAGCTAATTGATTCTAATGTTTCTGATGTTTATCGATCTTTTTTGAGTTCTGCAGTGCTAAAGGACACAATGCACATTATCCCGTATTTGTCCTGAGACATACAGGAGAAATTGGATGGGACAATCTGTCATAATAGTTCACAGTTCTGTGGACACCATCTGGCTTGTGTGTCCATTTTCTTTTTTCTTTAAAGTGTGTTTTGGCTTTCTACTGAATGTGATACATTGGATACATACACCTGTGACACGATTTTAGGCTACTTGTAATTCYTATTCTGGGGTGGAGGGGAATAGTTCTATAAGCTGAACATGAGCTTTTCTTACTTGATAAGTATTTCTTGAATGTTTTGAGAACGTAATTATATGTTGAAGAGTGAAAGAGTGTTGACCTGTTTGATCACTGCTAGAATGTCATGGTGACTAACACAGTTTTAGGAACTTCATTCTGTCTAAAGCATGAAGCAGCGCTCAGAAAGTGAGAATGTATGTGGGAGCTTAGATGAGATGAAAACTAGATATTTCTACCATGTAGCTGGCTCTTACTGCACTAAGTTGCTTCTTTTTAGATGTTCATTTCYTCATTTATTTTAAGTTTTCAGCTGTACCAGTGGGTTTGGGAGGTTTTGTCTTGTATTGTTGAATCAGTAGAATTACTAGCATGATATTGAATAATTCTTAAATCTAGAGCACTCATTAAACTATGGATTGGACTGGAATGGAGGGTATGTTTGTCTTCATGTAGCTTAAGATATGGTTGCAATGATTAATTCTTCTTCTGACTGCCTTGAAGACACAACATACGGCTATAGAAAACTTTTCAAAAACTCTTTAGGCACAAATTTGCTAATGGTGCTTTTCTGTTTTGYTTCAGGCTGTTTCTTATGAGAGTAATGGACATACCATATCTYAATTTGGAAGGACCAGACTGTAAGTATTTTATTTCACTGTAAACTTACTACCATTCTGACAATTTTTTCTGGAGGAGGAGTTGTGAGGCTTCATTATYTTGCATCTAGAATGTGGGATGGGCTGTGTTTAGGTTATTTGCCACTTACGAAATGGTCTAAATTTCCTTTCTCATTGTGTTTAAATGAAATGGCAAACTAGTAAGCTCTTCCCTTTAACTTTGAACAGAGAATCTGCATTTTAGAGATAGACTAGAATGGATTAAACTCTCTTGATAACTAAATGTAATAGGGTTGAAGGTAATAGCTTTATGTTGTGTGGTATATGCAAGTAGCAACCAAAATARAGGTGATGCCTAAATTAGATACTTCTGGATGGGGGAGGAGGGAGAATCTTGCAGTAAATAGGGGATGTGAAATAGTGAATAGCAAATGATCCTGAAAATGATTTTGGCTACCTTGCTTCACAGTTTGTGAGCAGTAGTACCTGGACTTGACTTCATGCTAAACATTAGGATTTTTTTTTTACCACATGAGATTGTGATTAGATAAAGTTGAAAAGTATTATTTGAAATAATTTTATTGYTGAAATTATTTCAGATTACAGACTTAGGGCTGCAATGGATTGCTAATATATTTAAATGAAAGCAGATGTAATAATTTAAAGAGCGTTATTCTTACGGGATTTTACAATGCAAGGGGGAAAATGTTGGATGAGTGTTACCACTTATGTCTTGATTTATGAAAATGTGAAGTCCTGCAGGTCAGTCAAGTCCTTGACTAAGATGAAGACTTAATTTTAGATTGATGGTAAGGTACACAAATGTCTTCAATGTTACTTTCAGCTTGATGGCACTTTTTTATCTGAATACCTTTTCTACTCTATGTACTGAAAAGCTCTAGCTGAAGAATGACCCTTTATAGCTATTAGTTTAATAAATATGAATTTAATAGTAATGGGATGTGGTTCTAGAAAGATGGAAGTAACTACTAGAGAGGAGAATATATGCTGTAAGGACATGTATTGAATTTTTAAATGCAATACAAGATTGCATCACTGGGCTGTTGCTCCGTAGAGCTATTGGAATGGTGGTCTAATTACGTTACATACTTATTTCCCCAACTGCTTAGTATCAAGTGGAAGGGTAGTATAGGTAAATACTTTAAGACATTGGGAGATTGTCAAAGCTACCAAGCTGTGAAGCTGCTACTTCCACTTGCTGCCCAGTTCACAAGACTTGATGCTTTGTCAAGAAGAGGAGCCAAGAAGAGTCTATCTGGGGAGAGGGGTATTTATCAGAAAGCTACTTTTGTGGCACAGACTGATCCAGATGTGCTAGTGGAGTCTAGAACAGGAAGACTTTCTAAACTACAAATGGGTAGCTGTTTTAGAAACTTTAAACCTTTGAGTAGGAATAAGATTTAAACACTGCTGTAGGCTGAGGAAACTATCTGATCACTTGTTGTTTGTAGGTTAAGCATAAGGCCATACTCTTGAGGTAGATATGCTTGCAGACTGGATTTTTAAAAAAGCAGTTGCAGTTAAGTAGGTGACTACTGTAAGTTCTGCTGTATTGTCAATTTATTTGTTCTGTAGTGTTAGAACTGGTTTTTGCAGCTTCTGCAGAAATAATGGAGTTCAATGACATGTTCCGTGTTATATAGTATTGAACATATGAAAGTGACTTTCACCATATTATTTGATTATTGTATATTAAAAATTCCTTTAAAAAGAATAAAGTTGCTGTACAATATGCCTGTAAAACATATTATGAATCAAATATTTATCACCTGTTTAGGTGGAAGGCATAGAGGTTTGACAAAGTTCAGCAGTGAAATTAAGAATATACTGATATTTGAAAGGGTATGAATAATTTTTTCTCTTGTCAGTAAATAAATGCTGTTATAACCTATACCTGAAATGGGACAAATTAAGGTTCTAATTCTCTACTATTGAATTACAAAGACTTACAGAACCTTTGAAGAGCTAGTGGTGAATAGACTGTACAACAGTGAAYTGGTACTCATTGGTTTGTTAAGATAACTCGTGAGTTTTCAGAGGTTTTGGCTTATGTGGTGCTTTTGGTGCTTAAGTTTAAATATCATGTGCTTTTTGGTTTATGAAGTAGCAGCTGTAAGGCATAAAGACTGCAACTGTACTCATGAAGGGGTTACTTTCTTTAGCTAGTCTCCCTCCAATGTGATGCTCAGGTATTTAGGAAAACTGATAATTTGTTAGCAGGAAGTTTCTAATAAACCCATGCTAGCCTTGCACATTTTGACTGAATCAGGTTAGGGTACCTAAAAGCAGCTCGTAAGTGACTGAAAGCTGGCAGCCCTGACATCTCCAGATAGTACAGTTTCATCTGAAAAGATGTATTTCTGCATACTAGTCTCCAATATAAATTTTATTTCAACTGGTATGATTGGACAGATGACAACTTCACCATTTGTTGTGTGGTAGGTAATGTTGTTGTGTCCCTTTTTTTACAGCTTAAAAATTAGGTTCTTTTAAAGGATAGTTAGTATTGGAAGGAACYTCTGGAGATTATCTGGACCAAGGTCCTGCTCAGGCAGGATCACCTAAAGCAGGTTGCCCAGGACTACATCCAGTCAGATTTTGAACATCTCCAAGGATGGAGCACTCTGGGCCAGCTGCTTCAGTGTTTAACCACCCTCACAGTGAAGTGGCTTTTTTTGCATTCAAGTGGAATTTCCTGTGTTCCTGTTTGTGCCCACTGCCCAACCAAACTGTCACTGGACACCGCTTGTCCTGTCACTACCCACTGCTGAGACGAGTCTGGCCTCAGCGCTCTGGATGTGACCTTACCAGTGCTGAGTTGAGGGGAAGGATCACCTTTCTCATTTTTTTGACAACACTCTTTCAAAGACAGCCCAAGATGCCCTTGGCTTTCTTTGCATGAGGGCACGTTGCTGGTTCACAGCAACTTATCAGCAACAAGAACTCCCAGGTCCTTCTCTGCAAAGCAGCTCTCGAGCTTGTTGGCCGCTGCCTGTGCTGATGTAAGAGGTTATTCCTCCCCAGGTGCAGGACTTTGAACTTCCCTTTGTTGAAATTCATGAGCATCTTCTCTGCCTGTTTCTCCAGCCTGTTGAGGTCCTTCTGAATAGCAGTGCAACCATCTGGTGTATCAGCCACTCCTCCCAGTTTTGTGTGATCTGTGAACTTGCATAGGGTGCAGTCTCGTCATCCAGCTCATTAATGAAGATGTTAACAGTATTGGCCCCTGTATCAGCCCCTGGGGGACACCACTAGTGACTAGTCTCCAGCTGGACTCTGTGCTGCTGACTGCAACCCATTTACCTATGTGGAACAAAACAAGTAGTCTGTTAGAAGCAAAACTTGGAAAAGTGGTTTTCCTGTAACTTTATCAAAYGTTCAGTAATGCAGTTATGAGACTGAGTTATGATTGCATTTGTTTTTGCTGCTAGTACATTCATGATGGTACTTCCTTGAATATTTTTTGCTATTTTATGATTAGATTCACATTGTAACCTTTGACTCAGAAGGCATGTTCATTTTGAGATCTCTGTCCTGTTTCATGAGATGTTTTCTTTAGGAGCTTTTGTTTCAGAGGCCTCCAGATAACTGTTCTGTGCTATTGAGTTAACACAAGAGTACACTTTCATTGGGGGTTAGGGGGGAGGAAAGGCTTAACACTCCTCCCTTCCGCCTAAATCCTAAAAATCTGATGGATCTATTCAGGAGAGACACCATAGCTGTCAAAGAGTACTATTCTCAAGTTTATTCAAAAAAGAAGCCTTATTTGTGGAATAGGGCTACACCTGAAAACATAGCTTCTTTGTAAACAAACCTTCTATGTAAAGCACATGTCAGACTGGAGAAGCTACCACTTATTGTAGCTACCATGTATTAACTGCTAATGATTTGCTGTATTTGCAAAATTAGCAATCCACAAGACTCRTCAGTAAAAGTTTCACAGCTACATCTTAACCAAGTGTGGCAACAAAAACTAACAGAAGATTGCTCTTGCGTAATGGAGTTACAAACACTCCAAACTCAGATACAGCACTAATAGTGCTGCAGTCTGATCTTGCTTTATAGTCTGATCCTAGACACACGTGCTCCATAAACAAGAACCACCTTGAAAAGCCGTTTTAACTACTCAGCCTATGAAGTAAGTAACATGAATCATCATATGTAAGATAAATATTTTAACTAGATAGAAGAGTACTGAAGGTTAGCTCTAGTTGTTTTTGCATAGTATGCAATTTTTTTATGCCTAGAGCTTTGAAATATGACAATAGAAACCAAGCAGTTTACCAACATAACTAAACTGACCAGTAAGTTTCATAAAACTATATCCACCTTTAAGTGTCTAAACATGTATTTGGAATTCTTTCAAATGTTTTGAATTTGTATTAAAAAAAACCTTCTGATGTGAAACAAAATACTAGTCTARAAAGKATCAGCACAAAAATAAGTCCTATTTTTAATGCTGAGAGCAAAGGAGATTGGAAAATAGTGAGGTTTGTWTATAAAGGGAGGTGTATAATGAAATTTATATGCTGTACTTCTACCAACTCCAGAAAYTTTTGACTTGAATTTCTCTTTCARATTCGCAAAACAAATGCTTTTKTTTGTTTGTTTGTTTGTTTYGCAGTGCAGCCAAAGCGGGATCATGTGCTTCATGTTACGTTTCCCAAAGAGTGGAAGACTAGTGACCTTTATCAGCTTTTTAGTGCCTTTGGTGAGTAAAACAGTCTGTACTTCCTTACATCTTTTTTTTTTTTTTTTGTCTTTAGCAAGTTCTTCTGTGTTTCTGTTTGTTTTTAATCTGTGGTATGGGTTTACTCCTAGTATGGGTAGTGATGAATCTTCTTCAGTAATTGTTACAGGATGTGCTGCAGACTTGTAATGATGTGCTGCTGGACTGTTCTTCAGAAATCTTTGTACCTACCTTGTGCTCAATGAGTATCATGGACTTTTGGTTCTGTTATTCATAGCCTCTCCTGGGACAAGGCAGGAATTTATGTAGGTGACTGAAGTGGAAGGGGATTGATGTGTAGGGTAGACTGAGGTTTGGGGAGTAAGGGGTACCCCACAGATGGTTTAACTTGTGTAGAATTTGGCTATTTTATATTTGGCCTATGCAAGTTCAAGTTTCTAAACCCTGTGCAAGTCAGGGAAAAAAACAAAAAAGCTATCTAATCACTGGGGATTAGTAGTCTTGTATAATAACATAAGCTCTTCATGCCCTTAAGTTATATATTAGTTAACTCACACTGATCTCCTGATACCCAGCTCTTACAGAAGACGGCTGTGGTTATACCCAAAAAAGAGAAAGAATGAGCTTTTATACAGCCCTGTCTTGGATGTTACTTYCAATACTTTCATTGCAGATTACTTTTAGTCTTAAATAATTTAAATTATTTTTCTATGATGTTTGCACTCTTTTGAAACATTATACCTATTGATAAGCGAAGGAAAGTTTTACATTTTTTAATTTGTTAAATTTTTGTTTAGAAAGCAAAGAAATAAGTTATTTCTTTGGGCACAAACTGAAACACAGGAAATGCTTTCCATTTCTTAAACGATAAGTTTTTTTTTTTGCATAAAATGAATGTCATTTCTGTAGTAAAATAATTTTTTGCTTGGGTTTCTAGTTATATTTTGCTCACAGAACKGTATGGAAAGCAGCCTGTTATTTGTTATATATCATAGACATTTATGCATCTTGTCTTTCTGAGATTCTGTAATCAAAGCTTTACTGTCAAATTAGAATAGATGCCCCTCAGCAAACTTGGCGTTGTCACTCCTRTGCTTACAGGTTACCACGCTGCTTTATATCATGGCAATATTCTTTTCTTTGCCTTATTGTGATTCAATAGTCTGTTGAAAGTCTCTGGATATATATAAAATTGATGTGAAACTATTCCTTYTGACTTTCTAATCTGTATTTCAGTACGATGCCAGTAAAATGCTGTGTGTAACTTAATGTTCGAGGTTGGCAAATCTAGAATGCAAGAGTGTAAAAAGTTAAAGGCAAGAAATATTGAAGTTTGAACATGWTTTTTAATAAGTGTTTTTGGAGACTTAACCATATAACTTGATCTTACTTTAACAACTCCTCCTTTTTAGTGATGGCATGAAATGCAGGCACAGATCGTTACCACTAGAGGTCATACTTACACGTTTGAAAATACTATTCAATTTTAAAATTCTTGTTTCTCTCACTTTTTCTGATTTTAATGCACTGAATGTTTTCATACTTCAACTTAGAAGATGATGATATTTGGATAGGACTAAATCTGTATTTTATTTTAGGTCATATTGCACAGACATCTCAAAACAAACTGCAGATGTTGCCTTCTAGAATTCTAGGAGAACTCATACTGCTTCAGTTGTGGCTGGACAGAGAGTGGGGCAGTGTGAGGTTAAATGATTTGCGAAGAGCCCAAAATATCACAGTAGTAGCAGTCATGAGTTATTTTCTTATTTATTATGCCACCAAGCAAAAGTGTTTTTAAATTAAACCCTCTTACTTGGATTAAATGTCAGTTGTTCAAGTGAATAAAAATATTAAACTGACTTTATAGAAATTTTTTTTTGCCTACTAGTCTAGTAAGCACTGAAGCAGAGTTGTAATCTTCTATCGAGCTTCCAATGAAAGYGCTGAAACAGCTGAAGGGGCTGCAGTGTTAAACTATTTTACATTTGCTACTCTAGAAGGGGGTGTTCAGGATTTTGAAGTCTTTCAGTACTGCATACCAAGTGGACACCTGTTCATGCAAGATGTTTTCGCAGTCTCATGRCTGAATACAGTTCCTCCATGTAAGTGTTGCTGTCCCCTCAGCGTGGTACTATGCAGTCTCTTAAACATTAATTTTATTTAAATTCTTAAATTGTGTAGGATTTTTAGGCCATGTTGATGGATTCAAAAATGTGAAGGTACTTCAAACAGTATTTGCTGGAATTCATAGCTTTTGGTGTGTATACTCTTTACTTAAATACTCATTTACAAGTTTCTTAGGTTATGACATCTGTTCCTGCATCTTGCAGGGTACTGCAAACTCTTTAACATCAGCCTCCTGCTCCACCTGCAGTGTCTTTTTCAAAGGTGAACCATCTTTTAGCCTCTAGCACACTGTGATGTACTAAGTATTTACCAGTAGCTGGAGTTCATCTAAGTGGGTGATTTGCTTCTTATTTTAATCCTATTTTTCCTCTGCATTTCTGGCCTTTCCTCCCTCCTCTCCTGCCAGTGTTTCCTCCAGCTGTTCTTGCTTTCTTTGCATTCTGTCCTCCTGCCAGAAGGATTGAAGGTCTGTTAACCCTTCTCAGTTGTTCACCAGGCAAATGATGATGTGATGTATGCTTTATGCCCTGCTCATAGAGTAAAAGGTTCAACTCTTTCTGCTGTTTGATGCAATGAGTGTCCAGAAACTGTATGCAATCTTATCATGGTGTAATAATTCATTGATAAGGAACTGTCAGTGTGGTCGATTTCTTCTTAGTATAAGAAAGTAGAATATGCTGCTAAATTTTTTTTGGATGGATGAGGGTCTGTGTAATCCTAATAGCCTATCTTAAGTGGTTATTTGCCAGCAGATGTTGTTTAGAAAACAGTTAAGAACGGAGCCAAAATAAAACAACTGTCCTGACTTCTAGCAATCTGCAACTTACGGATTCATGAGCTAGTGGTCACACTAGTGTCTTCACTAATAGCCTTTCACAGCTTTCTGAAAGTCAGTCTAAAATCTTTTTATATCCCATATATATTCTTGTCATGTGTAGCACTTGGTAGTTAGCATGTAATTAAACATGTAAAAATTGATTTTAAAACTTCTGCATATTTTATTAGTTATTCCTTAGTTCTTTTATAAAGAAACAATGAATTGCCTCTATGTCCTTCATACCAYTTCTGTTCTTGCATTGTATCTCCTCCTCAGACATGTATAGGTGTCTTTTTCTTTTCTAGATTTTCTTTTGAAGGCTGAGTCCTACTTTCCTTACTCTCTTCTATGGATACATTTCCATACCTTTGATCATTCTGGTATAAAAGCTGAAGAAAAATTTATTTGAATGGTGAAATCCATCACTATCATTTGATCATATGAATTTTAGTACTATTTGCATTTTTGTATATATACTGAGAATTTTCAAATTTATTTGTGTAGGACTTTAATTTCTTATTGGAAGCAACAGAACAGATTTTCTCCTGGTCCTAATTGGATGATGGTTTATTTCACTTTAAAGTATGTTTTAGTTTGCTTTCTATTTTTTTTACTTTAACCTTCTTTTTAGTGAAGGAAGTTGTTTGACACCACATATACTAACAAATAGACAAGGATCCTATAGGCTAATGCTATTCTTCAATRTACTGAAGGCATTTGATCTGTTTGCGCTGGAACATCTGTCGTATGGGGAAAGGCTGAGAGAGCTGAGATTGTTTAGCATGGAGAAGAAAAGGCTCAGGGTGATCTTAGCAATGTGTATAAATATCTGAAGGGAGGAGGAATATCTGAAAGATGGTGGCAACTCTTCTCAGAGGTGCCTAGTGACAGAATGAGAGGCAGCGGCCACAAACTGAAACACAGGAAGATCCACCTGAACATTAAAAAAAATAATAATAATAAAATAAAAAAACTTTTTTTTTACTGTGAAGGTGGCTGAACGCTGGAGCAGGTTGCCCAGGGAGATTGTGGAGTCTCCCTCCTTGGAGATGCTCAGAAGCTGACTGGACAGTGTCTTGGGCAATCTGCTATGAGTGACCCTACTTGAGCAGATGGTTGGACTAGATGATTTCCAGAGGTCCCTCTTGGCCTCAGCCAGACTGTAATTCTGTTGTAGGCAAGTGTGGAAAAAGGCATTATCTGTCTTATTTCTCTATAGCTGGTATTCTGTAACATTACTGAATATTGCTGCTTTAGTTAGCCTTTCAGTAAGTTGGCATGYGGATATGTTGATTGCTAAATATTGTGCTTCAAGTACAGATGCATTTGCTTTTCAGACCTTTATTGACCTTAWACCATACTTGTGAAATGCACAATATTTACAGAATGCTTAGCAGTCTTGCTGAATGATCTCCTCTATTAATCTTRTCTCTTAATTTCCTATTTCTTCATAATAATGAAATGTGGCATAGTCTGAGAAGAATATCTGTTAAGCATGGAGAATTGCGTAACAACACTTATTGCAGTTCTCTTCAGACTGTAGTTCAGTTTCCACTGCTTAGTATTAGACCTATTCTTGAAATTATATTTTAAGTGTGTAAATTGTGCAGTAATTTTTAATATTTAGAGAAAACTGGATGTAAAGGTCCTAGTAAATGCACTATAATTTTGAAATTAAACAAAAAAAAATCAACTTTGCCTTCTTACRTGTTTTGAAATGTTAAGTTACCTGCCAAGAGTATATTCTCTCCCCAGTAAAGACCCTTCCCTGTAATGCAGCTGAGGTATGTGTTCTTGGAAGTTTGAATTATTAGAAATTTGAATTTATTAACCTTAAAGTCTAACATTTGACTTCTYGTATAGAGTCTTTATAATAGCAGACTTACCTCTGCTATAGGGAAATATCAGAAAACCATACTGAATTAATTGTGGCTTTGGCAGTGATCAAAATGATTAGAATTTCATGTCCTAAATAGCTAGCTTGCTACTCAAATGTATAGCATGCAAAGTAAATCTATGTAGGCTTTTATTTTTTATAATTACAAAAATCTGTTTATCTGATTGGATTTCAGAAGAGCCTTCTAAAACCTTGTAACTTGTATGTTAAATTAGATTTCAATAGATTAAACATCTGAAAATAAAATGCATTTTAAGGCAGTTTGCATTATTCTCTAACCTTGTAATGTTTTGAGATTAAATGGTGATGTAGCATTATGTATAACTTGATTTCCTAGTCTACCAGAAAAAAATTGCRCCAATTTTCCATCTCTGAAGTGTACAAACAGTAGAGCACTTAGCTGAAGATAGGAGATATAAATGGATTTCAGACTATATAAAGACCTTGTATGTGTGTATGATGGGAACTCTTCCCTCCACTCTTGCTATACGTTATAATTCCATCTACTGGAATTTCKTGTTTGAGTGTCTAGTGAAGGAAGAGTGAGTAGTAATTGGAGCTCAATTATGCTTTATCTTTAGGAAATACTGCTTTCTTGCTTTCTTGAAGGATGGAGAGATTTTTAAACCCCAAAGAGCTGTGGTGTTTGTTTTTGTTTTGTTTTGGTTTTTTTGTTTTTTTTTGCATAGGTGAAATTTTCTCCTCTATAGACTGGATTTTCTTTTTCTTTAAAAAAAAAAAAAAAAAAAAAAAAAAGCCTCTGAATAAGCATAGCTTCTGCTGATTAAAAAGGTATTAGGTATGTTGCCTTTTGGTCCTTTYTATAGTGGGTATGAGGGTRTACAAGTCTAACAGTTACTGCTTTCCAAACAGTTCCAGGCTCGTGGCTCATGTACAACTGTGTATGTGCCAAGCACTTTTACAGTGGACTAGTTTTGACAAAAGCATTCTCAGCTGAAGTTCCTCTTAGTTATCTATTTTCTTCTTATCTATTACGGCACATCAGACAAAATACATAAATCAACCTAAGACAAAAATAGACTTAATCGTTTCTTTTACCTTTTCTAGGAAACATTCAGGTTTCATGGATTGATGACACATCAGCATTTGTATCGCTAAGTCAGCCAGAACAAGTTCAGATAGGTAAGTACTTCTGAAATTATTTCATTATTAAGACTGGACTTCAGCGAGTTCCTGTGAAATTCTCCCAAGCCAACAGGATTGGTATTTCTGGTGGCAGAAACACTGAATTGGTCAAGAAGCTATAGGAGGAATGAAACTTCTGTAGTACCAGTGTATGTGTTCCAGCAAATAGGACAAGCCTAGTTAGATTTGGTTGAGTTGTTTTTATTCTGTTACCCTCTGAATATCTCTACAATTTGTTGTAGAGTATAGCTAGTTTCTTCACTTAATACAGTATTTGTTGCAGTTGCTTACTGTTTGCTTTGTACAGAGCAGAGCTRTTTGGACTGTCATGATCTGTCTTGGCCTTCAGATATGTTTAGGATTGATATACATGGTCTGATTTGCTTTTCTTAATTTTATTTTTTTTTTATTTTGCAAAAGAACACCTGTGAAAAGCCTTTTGATGTTTTGTTAAACACAAGCAAAATAACTTTCTAACTAATCAGAACTGGCTAACGTTTCTAAAGTTTGCACATTAATAATATGTGATCTTTCCAGACAGTTTTTAAAATTTCATTTGAACCTTTGAACTCCATTTCATATTGCATCTAGTTCACTCAACGTCAGACTTGACATTCAGCTTACCCACTTGGCTTTTCACAGGAAAGGATAAACTTGTAGTCATTTGGTGTTCATTTTGTTTTCATATTTGCATGTGTTCTTTTTACTGTTTATAGGAAAGACTCGGATTTAACATGCTAGTCAGAGACATGCACTGACAGTCTAGGTAGTACCTGGTGCTAGGAAGATTGTTAAGGTTTCAGTTCTTTTACTGAGGAGTAAAAGATGATGACAACAACTGGATTAAGTATCTTGTAATGGATAATGACAGCTTACCTGTAAATAAGATCAGAACTATGTGGGACAGTGAGCACAAAGTTAAAATGCCAAGAAGCAGAGGATTTAGGAGGAAAATTATTCAGTCAGACAAAAAAGCAGCTAGCTTGATTTTTATAAGTAGTAAACAGTAATTTTAGCAGTAGTGTTTTGTATGGAATGGAGTAAGCCTGAGGCAGGCCTAGGCTCTATGGTAGTACAGTAGTTTTTACAAAGATGAACAGAGTGGACAGCTGTCCTGGCTGAAAAATAGTAGTAGACTCTAGTCTACTACTGCAATGATGCTACTGCAGCAGTCAGTCACTTGTGCACTGTGATCTTAACCTGGGTTTAAAAATATCGATGCAATTATGTGTTATAATGCCAAGCAYGCAGCCAAATAGCTGATGTTTCACTGCTCCTTCTTTTCTTATAACTTAACATTGTTACAGCAAATATATATTATGGAAAGAACTGAATGTCTGCAGAAGATATAAAACTGAGTCTTTGACATGGCTACTTTTATTAAAAAAAAAAAAAGTCTATTTATACATACATATATACATATGCATGCTTTGACAAAGAAAGAGGCTTCTTCTGTGGCCTGTATGCTAGGAAACATTTTATTTTTTTGTTTGAAAGTTCAGATAACTATAGCTGCTCATGAATTTTTATGAATTGGGGTAGTAAAATCTCATGCACTGAAAGTACTGAACCAGCCAAGCTGACAAACTATAGCAGCTTCAGTTACCAAAGAGCTATGACACTTTTTACTGTAAAATGGCTTAAACTTCCTGTTTCTTGCTGTAATAAACACATCATAAAATCCATTCTATTATTCTATTTCCTATTCTACTTTTTAACTTCTTTAATGAACTACTTTGAAAATAAAAGCCAGTATTTGTGATTTAGTGGGCTATATTTAAGTAAAGAAGCTAGGAGAACTAACTGTGGTCTTTTTTTAACTTGTTTTTGTGTATGTATCTGCRTCTTCTAGACTGTATAAAAAGCCCTGGAGAACTGTCAAACAAGATAATRTAGTGCAAGATGTTTCTGTGGGCATATGTTTATGCTTACCTCTTAAAGAGGTTTCTGGCTTGGAATTGATATTAATAAGTGTATTTAACAAAGCACATGTGCAACAAGAACATCTATGGAAAATAAATGAATTAAGAATGGTAAGAGTGTGCATGTGACATTTCCCTGTACTGGTAGAGTGGTCAAATTTGACCTCATGAGTCTAAGCATTGCATTGCAAAAATATTCAGACTTGGTTTGCAAGCCTTTTTAATAAGGGACTGTGTGCAAAAAAAYTGAAAGTAGGATCCATTTTGTGATAATTTGGGTGGAGCATTAACTGATTCTAGGACTACCAAAAATTTTTTTTGAACTCYAGATTTGAGAGGTATCTTATTTTTCAGCTGGAGCAACAATTCAAGTACTGAATTGTTGAAATACTGAATATTTTGCTGAAATGTAATAAAAACTGAACAGCTGATCGTTTAAAGACTGATCTGCACTTATCCCCTGAAGCACATATCAGGATAGATAACCAGAGCTGATGAATCTGTCTTGTAACCTGTTTTATGCCTTTTTCTCTGTTCAACCTGTTAAAACAGAATTTGAAAAAAAAAAAAA
>NW_028185039.1:7381824-7480271 GCF_003343005.1 Rhea americana | reverse complement strand
CCCCCCCCCCCAGTGCTCCTGCTTAGATTTGTCAGTCTACTAGGAGAGAGGAGGAAGAATTTTTTTTAAAGTTGTCTTTCACATTTCAGATCAATATAATTTTGTACTTGTGTTTTAACTTTTACATCAAACAAATGATGGACTCCTAAAACAYGAGGTTTTGTATAAGCTGTTCTATGCTGTTTCTGTTGCTTCTAACCTCTTGGCTTCAGCTATTTTAAATGAACTCAAAACTAATTTGTCTGCATGCTGGGAGTATGTTAAAGTTCTCCAGTTAATATGCATTGAAATATGTTGTGAATATTTAGGTAACAGAATGTATCTATTCATCCTAGTGGTCTTTAAAACAGTGTTTCTGATTTATGTAGTAACATGGATAGTCAAAATGTTTATTTTCTGATGAAGCTTGCTATTTGAGGCAGGTAATTAATAAGCATTTGTTACATGGTCGATGCTCCTTTTGTTAGACATGTGAGAGAGGGGACTTATTGTTGCCAAATTGTACTTCATACGTTCTCAGTACTTCTGACAAACATTAAGCACATGCTTTTTAAGTGTATGACAAAAGATAAAACAGTATGTGCTCTTGTAGTCGATAAGAGAAACTTCAGAACAAACCTTCTGTGTGTACCTTCTGGCTGTTGTGACTTCSAGCTTGCTAGATAAATTCACTTTTGAATGCTGTTCATCTTCATCTGTTTATAAAGTTGGCTTCTCTGGAAGGTTAGTATGGAGCAAGTACTGTTTCAGGGYGTCTTCTCTTACAGGAATCTGGATTTGATGTAAATAGTCTGGAAATGGTGGGGAAGATGGGAGAGATTGCTGCTTGACTTAATTTTAATGTAGAATCAATATTCTGTTTTAATTAAGCTTCTGTTAACATAACCTGGAGTATTTCAGTAACTACTCTGAGCTAGAGACTAGTCAGTTGACATTCATGAGTCCCCAGTTCTAGCAGCCTAGATGTTCTGTATCAATTATGCTTCTGTTGGTCACAGTTCCCTCAAATTTTGTTTCCTGCAAGCTTCCAGGAGCTCTAAGTTGCTGATTTAAAAAGATCCAAGGAGCACTCCTAGAAGTGGTGTTTCTTGAGATGTCCGTGTRCTTAGAGTTTTTATTGGCTATCTAAAATGTACTCTAAAAAATTTCCATCACATGAATCAGGGATAATCTTAAAATATGGAAAAAGTCTTATAAAATGTTAGACTTTAAAATGCTTGAAAGTAAAAGAGGGTTTCAGTTCTGAGACATTTGAATATTGAATAATCTCTGTGAGTGTTTTCAGCTTTTCTGGTTTTATGTTACTAGGAACAATTGGCAAGTTTGTTAGTGATAGCTGGTACCTGGTTTATGTGTCCCTAGCACTTCACGCTTGCTTRTAATTCTTTTAACCTAGGATTTAGGTGCAGTTTGACAAAGTTTATATTCTGTTTGCAACTTGTCTTTTTTCAAATTTCTTTTTTTTTTTTATTTAAGACCATTGCTTTAAGAGTAGCTTAACTTTTTTGTCTTCTGAGAATTTTCTCTTGCTGTGTTAAAATGTAATAAATATATCTAATCTGAAAATTTTAATGCACATGAAGAGCAACTGTTCTTCATAAATGGCAAGCATTGAATAATGTTAAATTGTTCCATGTGTTAATGCCCTGATACATGAGCTCATACAAAATTTACTGCGTGCAAGATATCTGCTTCCTTTAGGCACTGAGTGGAGAAATGTATGTAGACAGCGGGGGAGCAATGGATGAAAGCAGGTGCAGCAGCTGAAATTGCGATAGCCTTTGCATGACTCTTGGGCAAACCATTCATTTTTCAGGACTTGAAAATTGCCCAAACACTGATAGGGCTGGACTGCATGCTTCACCAGTGTATCTTAAGGCTACTATAACATCAAAATAGCTGTATTTTTGAGATTGTATGGATATCAATTTCTTGTACTTTAATTTGGAAAAATGGTAGGTAATATCTATCACACTAYGCAGATTGTTTGAAAAATTGTATTACATCTGACTGTGTCCTGACTGTAAAGGTAACGTGAAATTCACTTCAAATGCATACTCAAGGCAGGAAACTTCCAAAATGTAATCCAAGGTARCTGGACTATAGCTGCAGTATATCTAATCTCTGTTACTGCTAGTTTACTTTTCATTCCAGCTGTATGCTCTGTTGGACACAGCTTCTCTAGTTTTCTGTTACTTTTTTGCATTAAGTGATGAATTCTCAAGATCCACAAAGTTTTGATGTTTTAGGAAAGCTTAAATTAAAATTTTCTGTCAGTAGCTTGTTCATGATGCAAAATGTGCAGTTTTGACTCTTAAGCAGTATGAATATTGTATACTCAGATATGTRCATACATTCATAAACTTGATATTTCTTACTTTTAACTGAGTATTTGAATTCTTGTGTTGCATCAAAATGGAACTTACTGTAGGGAGGTTTTTGTAATAAGTTATACATTCCTTGTAGATGTGTGTTTTTACATTTTCATATATCAGAATACAAGCTGGAATTTTAAAATGTACATGAACTTGAAACTGTAGTTAGCAGTTTTTTTTTTTTTTTTTTTTTTTGGAAAGCTGTATGTGCTGAAGCCGTGTAATGTAAGGACCAGAATCAAATGGTTTTACTGAAGAATTTTAAGATAGATGGAAATTATTTCAAATGGCTAAAGGTTTTTCCACCTCTTATGGGTAACAAGCAGTATCAGAATGGAGAAGTTATAGATTTTGTTTTCTTCTGGCTGCCTTTTTAGATGGGGAGAATATAGACCCATTCTTTTGATGCAGCAGTGAATATGTTGATTCTGACASTGGGGTACTATAATTCTAATAACTAACTGTATCTACCAGTATGATGCGTGAACTCATTATCTGGATTGCTATTTATTTTCAAAGCATCTGGCAATGACATATGGGACATTAATGGGCTTGAATTGACAGCTTTGGCATTAATAACGGACTGTCTTCTGGGCTGCGCTACCTTTAGGGTGTCTCCAAGCTCAGTTCACTGGTTTCTTGTTCTGAAGTTCATAGCTAGTGTCAGAAATGTCATCAGAWTTTTGCAGGAGCTACATTCCTGCAACTGCTCAGCCTTAACTGCAATATTTAACATGTTGGTATTAAAATACAGTTAGCGGTTTTACCAGTCTTAAGACTTCATGGTTAATAAAGGGAATGCTTTTCCCAGCAGCAGGCTTTTCCTGCTTCTGTTTTGCTGATCCTGTGCRTGTGGGGGGGAAATCCTGCTGATTCAGGGAGGTGAATTGGCTCATCAGCAGGTTGATAAACACCAGAAACACTGTAGGGGAGGCTTGGAGCAGGGGACAAGGAGCAAGGAATGGGATCTTCCGTTTAGTAGCAACAAGCTGTTAGATCAGCTCTCTAGCCAAACTGAGTTCTGCTTCTTTCTAAAAAGCCTCTCAAATCTGAGCTCAGTGTGCTGTCAGTAGACATGGAGGCTTTCTATCTGACTAGCAGGGAAGCATTACACATGTTYAAGACTTTTAGTTTGTTGATTAACAGATCTGAACACTTACATAATCCTTCTGGAAATTAAAATTTTCTTTGTGTAAATACTGGGAATGACGTGTGGTTAATTTCTACATGTTCAGGAAATCCTGAATTTAACAAGAAACAGAGTTGTTGGTTGATACTGTCTTGTCTTGGTCTTACAGTAAAATACGTGGTATAAATATGGATAGCTAGTTTATGACTTCCAGCATTTGTGATGCAGAATTAAGAGGACAAATTATGGAACTGCCCTCTGGTACCTGCAACCGTATTTTCTTACTGGTTGTGTGTGTGTTTGTGTGTATATATGTATGTATGTGTGTATAGTGTGTGTGTGTGTGTATATATACACACAGGCATAGTAGTGTGTGTGTGTGTATATATACACACAGACATAGTTGTGTGTGTGTGTATATATATATATGTATACACACATATATATGCACCTGTGTCCTATTAATTTGAATGCAGTACTTTTTTCCAATTTAATGTCAACTCTTTTGACTATCTTTTAATTTGACTGGGATTTTTTTGGAATAGGTTAATACACTTCTCAGTTTTTATTTCAATTACTAAGGTATTTTACCCAGGTATAAAGGTTAAATAGCTTGAATTTCTTCAATACTTAAAAGACCTGTGTCTTTAAGAAGTTAAAACCCTTTTTAACAATCTACCTACATGAGCAGTGTGAAATGTCTCGGGGGACTATGCTATCATCTGCTTTCCTTGTCAAGAGAGATTTTCTTCCCTCCACCCCAGTAGCTCCCTTTGGAATGCCAAAATATTCCTCTCTATTGTGAAGCTGTGTACTACACAAAGAATGCATATGGGGCTGTGCTGATACTTTATTTACATTTATTACAGTTGATTCAATGTCAGTAGCTATCCTGTATTAAGCAAGTCRCTTATCTTTTTTAACTAAAAAAAGAAAACCCTGCCTGCTTAAATTTTGTGCAAGATTTGATACAGTGGATGTCAGAGGAAAGTTAGACAAGTTTGGCATTTTTTTTAATCTAAAAAGTTGTTTTACCTTTCTGCATAGTAAATATTTATTTAAATGTTTCGAGGGCATTAAAAGAATGCTACTTGCAAGGATATCGGGATGCTAAAGATGTTGTCTCACAACCAAATAAATGCTTGAAATAGGAATAGTCCTAGCACTGTGTGGCAACTGTTTTCCATCCGCAGCTTTAAGCTACATGCAAATAGGAACAAATGTTGGAAGAATGACTTAAAATACTGGAAATCAGAGAGAGAGAGAGAGAGAGATTAATTTGCTTCTACTTTTATGAAAGGGCAATAAAACAGGCAAAAGGAAGGGGAGGGGAAGCCATCCCGGGATGAAAAAAATATTGCTTGTTTTTGGTTTCGTTCTTTTTAAAAGCATTTACAAGAAGTACTTCTGAAATCGTATTTATTGCATCTTTTTGTTCAGACTACTGCAGAAACATGATACATGTCAGTCAATTCTATGTCCAAAACTCCTTTCTAAGACATTCTTTGAGTTTAAAGCAGTATCTAAGGATCCTTCTTCTTTTTCTACCATGCTTTCTTTTGACTTTTTYTTTCCCTCTTCTGTAAAACCATTGTCTTTCAGATCACCTGTTCATCTTTCYATTTTCTCCAAAATGGAAAGTCACTTAAACTTCCAGTTTGGTTTGCCCTCTGACTAACCTTATCTGCTGATCATCACCACTTGCAAGGGGAATGGCTGCTTTGTCACCATGTTTGTACTGCTCCCATCAGCCTGGGTTCAGGTGTCAAAAGAGATAACAATCTTTGTAAAAAGTCTGTTTTAAAAGTCTGTTTCTAGATTTAAGAATATATTTCTAGTCTATTTYTAAATCTGAAAAACAGAAAGGGATGATCAGCGCAATGTACAAACTGAAGTTTTCAGTTTTGATATAGCTGCAAATAGTTTCTAAAAACATGTAATTCAGAGACTACAAACTCTTCAAATTGTTAAAATACTTTTGCTCATCAGTCTCCACTGCATAGATTTCTCTAGCATGTGGGTATCTCTTTACCATCCATAACTTGTTTTTGTGAATCAGTATGCAAATTATGAAATTAGATACTGTCTTAATTAACAAAGTAGGTATATTTTGTTAGCTTGAAAAACTAGAGTTCTAACAGTGAYTTATCCTTCAACATTTTGTACTTAATTCTGTACCTGTGTCTCAGGATAATAGTGGTCTTTACAAAGCTAAGAATTTTGTTCATGGACACCAAGGAATAATTTAGTACTTTACCTCAGTGGATTATTTTTAAATAAAGTATTGTAGGCACCTGAATTTCTAAGCATGTGAGAATGATTAGTCAAGTATTGCTTGCTTTATTTTTAGTAAATGCAGTACAGATRATTTTAAAGAATCGTATTTTCTTAGTGCAGTTTGAACACATTGTCTATGTTTGTGAAATTGATAAAAACTTAAATACTTTGAGACTTGGTACTTTTGCAATACAGCACCTTCTAGTCTGTTTAATATTTGGGACACTGAGTAGAAGCAAGGTGTATAAATGCCCCTGGGGGGAAGCAGACATGTTGAAAAATGATTGAAAACTTGTTGTCCTAATAGTCAACATAGTTCCAGAAATATAACACACCCTCATTGCCTTATAAATCATCAGAATGATTTATTCTTTTATTCAGCGATAAGGAAAGCAATCTTAATGCAACTAAGTARTTACTTTAAAGTTCTTCAGGGCTTTTGAGATCTTTCAAAGTGGTGCTGGGATCCAAAATTACACTGTATTGTAATTAGGCTCTGCTTTCCACATAGTTAAATATGCTTTTATCAGTGAAAAAAATTTAAAATGAATTTTAACTACCTCCTGACCTCAAAGTAAGGCCTTTCCATTCGTGATGCTTCAGTGCAGAATGATCCTAGAAGATCTTCAATGAGACCTTGGAATCTTGTTTTATCTAGCTCTCTGTGTGCTGCTCTTTTAATAAACTGTCAGCAGTTAGGRTGTTTCTTTGTTAGTGTAGGTTGATGACCAAAGATTTAAAGAATCCTCATGTCATACATAGAGATATCTTACTGTGGTGAATTAATGGTAAATTAGATCGGTTTGCACAGCAGTGTCGTATCTTTTTGACTTTTAAATTCTTTTGTCAGAGCTAAGAGTAGCATACTGCATAGGGCAGCTATTCCCTGGATCACTTCTTTCCTGCTAAGAAATGTACTTATTTTATAGTCTGCAGAATGTTCCACATTCCTGTGAAATTTTGAAAATCACTGAATAATGAAGTAAAATAGCTARTCTTCATTCTCTTCAAGTGGTGAGGAGTGGAAGGAGGACAGAGTGTGAGACTCAGTCTGTGCCCTGTTTCTGTATTTGAATGGTTACCATTCGTTACTGGCTCTGCGGTGTTGTATAGACAAGCCAAGTGAAGAAACATTCAGAAAGATTACTAAATACTGTACTGTACTGATAGCCAAAAAGGAGTACTTAAGGGCAATATAGCTTGCCTCCTTCTTGCTTTTAAGGATTATTCTTAGTTTTTTTAAAAGTGCCCATTTAGTTAATGGGGGGGGCAGGTGGAGGAAGCTCTGCGGGTAGAGGTAATCAGGTTTTTGAGCAAAGGTGTTTCATTCTTTGCCCGTGCCCCTCTTGGCACTGCCGTCATTGTTCAAGGAGCCATTAGTGTGTTTTGTTTTGGCCAATACAGACAGTTTGAAGAAAAAGTTTCAATGGTAGTGGAGTAATTTTTGTGATATGCTGTTGTTTGCTTGTGGGAGGTGTGGTAGTTCTTATGGGGGTGAGGAGCGGGGTCTAAGGCAATGATTTGTAACTCTTTACATTGCAGCAAGGTTGGCTGTAGACTGGTTTGATACTCATGTGAGGTGCCAGCCCTGCTTCCTTGCTCTCAGTGACGAACAGCCTCGGAGTTGATGAATGGTGCTGGGACTGGGGGTCAGTTGGCTTACAGGTGAAGACAKAGCACAGAGGTAGTTACTGGACCTGATTGGAAAGAAAACTGGTTAGATATTAAGGAAAGATACATTTGAGAGGGACTAAGCTGTATGAAGAAAACTGGAATAAGGAATCAGATATGAACAGTGGGACATGGATTGCCTATGTCACAGAAAACTGTTACCTAAAGGTGGCAGACACAATCAAATGAGGAGGAGGGACTGCTACCTGGGCAGAGCAAATAGAAAACAGTGGATCTGACACTAGAGGAGGCTTAGGGTTACGATAGATTGCAAGACTGCTGTCAGATGAAGACAAGTCCAGAAAAGATTGACCCGGGAAACACACAAGTAGAGGGTAGGACAAAGCAGAGATGTTGGCTATTTAGCGAGACTTCTGTCAAGTTTGTGAATCTCTCTGTTGCTTTTTGAGAGGAGCCAGCAGACAGAGTACCTAATCCTTTTTATATTGAGTCAACAGTAGCAACTATCAGTAATTTCCTTGATTGATGCAGAGGAGATTGGAGAAGTGCATCTAACATTTTTGGTCCAACTCATTAGACATGCCTTACAGTAGAAGTTTTCCAGGTATACGTCAAAGTCTGGAAAACYGCACAGAAGGTGCATGAAAAGTACATTAATATTGCAAAGTTAATATCACTACTGCTTAACCTTATGAGTGATTCGTGCTTATACATTGATAAAGACCATAGGCACATGATCRCATGTTGTTTCTTTTAGAGGTTTTRGTTTGTGACTTCTCTGGTAAYGTGTTAATACAGAGCTGTGTAAGAACCTCACCCTCACTGAATGCTTTGTGCAGTRGACATCTTAATTCTGGTTTTAGGCTAATTTAAAAGATAATATCTAACTTGGAATGTTCAATCTTTACTTCTGCTTTCTATTTATAAAGTAGGCATAATAATAGTACTGCTTCAACTAATGAGCTTTACTTTAAAATACTGGACAATATCATGATGAAAAAATTTTGAAACAGAGCGTAGATAGTCCTAGAAGTCAATAAATAAGGCTGTRGAACCACACACTGAGTAACAAGAATAAAACAAAATATTGAAATAGCTTCTTATTAATTGAACACTGGCCATCTGATTGAGGCACTGGCCCCATATTTTAAATTGTACATTATCAGATGAGATTAACATAGTATCTATACATATTATCTGAAGTGACCTACCAGAGGTCACTTTACAGCTTCATAAGTGAATTTTTACTTTAGTATTTCATAAACTTGTGTGCTTAATATTGCAGACTGTATATTAATCTGTAATTGTGTGTGTGAGAGTATGTTATATACATGTATATGTTCTTTTTTCTATCTCTACAGTTCATTTATGTATCTGTCTAGCTAATAGACTCGACACGGTCCATGACCATCTGTCAGAATTTCATTCTGTGTAAGAGCAGTGACTTGGTGAAGATCTTTGTACACATTCCTCTTGGATCACTCAACCTCAATCAGCCCATGTAATAGCTTGCCTAGTAATAGGGGAAGATGCTGTGGTCTAGAAGCGTTCTTCCTAAAATAATGTGCAACTACAATTATTCTATTTTAAGATGGAAACTTAACTTCATGGCTGCAGCTAGTGTAATTAAATGCAACCGTGTGGTGTTGYGACTAGCTCAGGTTTCTGACAGAARGATTTGTCTTCTCTCTTATGATGTAAAAAAAAAATACTAAATTTTCTCTAGTGTTGCTAGAATGTATTGTAAACTATAACAAACATTTCTTCTATTGGCAATGCAAAAATCGGATAACTTCATTTCGTTGGTTTGGCAACATGGAGAGTGCTTGTCRTAAGAGCTTCGAAGAGAATGTATTTCCAACTTTTACGGGGAACTACTCTGATTCAAGACCACACAAGACTGATTTATCTCTGTGGCTCATTAAAATCATGCATATGTCTTCATTTTATTTGCCCAATGCGTAAAGCAATATACTCAGCAAATAATATTTTTGAATGGGTTGCTATGAAATACAGGCCTTATTTCAAGAAAGCAGAGTTGTATCTGTTCAGAAATACTTATTTTTTATTACTTTTTAAAATTTATCTTTAGGTTGTGCTGTAAAGATTATTTTTTCCTTAAACACAGGCAAGATTTGTCAGGGAACTAAATGGAAGAGCCACAACTTTGGCTGTTTGTTTAGGTCAAAAGAAATTAATGTGAAATGGTTGTTGTGTTTTAACAAATCACTGCTTATCAGATGATCCATGGCAACTATGTGCTTGATTTTTGGAAAGTAAAAACACACTTGAGGTTTAACTAAACAAATTTTCCTCCTAGGAATGTCAGCTGGCATGCAGTGGCGCAAGTAAGCCTTGTTAATCCATTCATGATGCCTGCATCCTAACTTCATGCTCAATAAATATGCTCCTAATTTTTACAGGCAGATTCTGTAACTTTATATTTGAAAGCAAATATAAGGCGTATGGAAGGAGGGATATCTAACATCTCTYTGGTTAATGCAACAATCTTATGAAACTATTAATCATAACTTCTGGTAGCTATTCTTGGGGTTAAAACTGAATATGAGGCTATTGCCCAGTTTTATGTTCTTTGAAAGGTTTTTACTTCAGCAGCAAGCAGCATCTATTTACTGTAACTGGTGTATGGGTAATTCATTTCACAGTGGCGTAGGTAATTGGTAGAATAGACTTACCCTGAAAGAGGGAGGGGGAAAAAAAAAGTGCACTCACCTTCTTCACCTTTTCTGAACTGTGCTGTTGGAGTACACCATTTCTCATGCTTGGACTATTTGCAGTACAAAATGCCCTGAATTCAAAATGGCACGACTTCAGCTAGGATCAGAAAGTTGGATGCACAGCTTGAAATTTTTACAAAAAAATTGGAAGTACACTAACAATCAGTGGGTTTTTTGCTTGTTTTTTTCTCCTTTTGTTACCTGAAACTATTTTAAAATGCACAACACAAGCATACAAACAACTGGATCTGTGTTTTGGGGGGTTTTTTTGTTTATATTTCAATAGGTGTTATTGGTTAGTTTACAGTACTTTCTTGTAGTGAATTAAACTACAAACAGCAGAGGACACTAGTTGACAGCCAGTTTAATTTGCTGATTCATCTGTTACAGCGATGGCTTCAGGCCACAGCTTGGCTAGCAGATTAAAGGCTGAGAGCTGCAAAGATGATGAGACTTGAAGGAATGTTGGTAAATTGTTGCTAAATGAAAGCAGTGCAAATGTTTTTATAAGTCATCCTAACTTTGCATTGACAAAACCCTTCTACCTCAAACTAGCAGTCATTTTTAGTTAAATGGAGACTTGCCTTTTAAAAGATGCAGGGAAGGAGCAGCTGGGTATTAGTTAAGGGCTGCTTCCAGGGGTATCTTGTGTAACAAAAAATGCAGCTCAAACAAGCTTATGTTTCACAGCAATCAAACAAAGTTTTGGCAACAACTTTGCAAATGTCCTCTTTTCCTGGCAGACTTGCAAAATAAACCTGCTGGTTTAAGTAATGAGACTTAAAGGGAAAAAAATCCAGGAAATCTTTCTTTGCCAACAAGCAATCTGGAAGAGGGTTATGAGTGAAGAATTGATGGTTTCTAATTTAAAGGGAAGAAGTCTTAAGTAGAGTTAACCCTTTTTTATATGAAGTCTGACTCTCAGAAATGTTTTCAATATGTAGTTCAAACAAAGCATGGATTTGGAGAGTACAACTTACTTATTTTTCTTTTTAGCACTAGCAATAGAACTTGAAATTGTTTTTATGAATAGAACAAATAGCTCACTGACCTGCTTTTCAAACTAAGTTATTTCAGGAGAGGGAATACTGTCATTTAATAGTGTTTTGTATATAATGTCACTCTTCTTCCCCATAGCTGTAAACACCAGCAGGTATGCTGAAAGTTATAGGATCCAGACATACGCAGAATATGTTGAGAAAAAACATGAAGAAAAACAGGCAAAGAGAAAATGTACAGAAGATAGTTGGAAGGAGATGGAGAGAAAGCGATTAAAAACTCAGTGCTCACCTTATGTTTCCCAGAGTCGATACTACTGTGTTAACAGGTGAGACTTTTTTTGTGTGTGTGTGTTGCCAACTCTTGCATTTTTATTGCGTTTTTATTGCCAGTCTGTCAGCTATGGGATAGGTGGCATTTCTGTCTTTATACTGCTTTTTTTATTTGTTTGCTTATAAATCAGTGGTGGTACATCATCTGTCACAAGGTCGTTGGTAGAAGAGCAGAGGGGATTTGGTCAAAAACATGTTTAGACATCTTTTAAGACCGGGATTCTGGTGAAAGGTCAGCTCACGGCTTCTGAGCTTGGCATAACGATACTGTTTCTTAAAACCAAAAGAATAAATTGCTTGCTTTAAGTTAGCACCTTCTGAATGACTTCTATCATTTGGAAACTTCTCTGTTTTCTCAAATTCTTGTAAATGCCTTTTTCTTTTTGACTGACTTTCATGGTGATAACACTGCCACTGAGAAGGGTATGAATTACTGTCTCTAGCAGCCCTAATGAAGTCTTCGTTGTGTCTCAGCAAAAGGAGAACAAATGATTCTTCTATGGCTTTCAGTATTTGGAATAAACTTTGAAAAGGGTTTGAATTATATTTGTAAATATGAACCAAGTCTGGAGGCCTCTATTTTGATTCGAGTCCAGTAAGTTACCATGTGCATTTCTTGTTCCATCTTTACCTTGTCGTATTAATGAGAGAGTTCTGATGTGAAAGCAACACTTTAAGTGATTTATGTGGCTGTGAATGGGGAGGACTTTTCTGTTTTGGGAGGTTTTTTTAGTGTTAATTGGACTATTAAGTTATTGCTATTTTTTCTCCACTTAGATTCTTTTAATTTTATTTAAAAATAGGTTGCAGTGGAGTGCAAGTCATGTTTTTGTAGTTTGTTTGTTTGTTGCAGTTAGACCAYGTTAAAGGACATAAGAGCAATTTGGAGCAGCTGAGCTGTTTCTCCTCCCTCTTTTCTGGGAATAGTGTGATAAGTTCGAGCTTTCATTGCATCTTCCTAAAAATGTTATCTGTCATGTAACAAATATACTTAACTTGTTTTGTTCTTTTCATCCAAGTGATGTTGTGATTTGCCTACAGTGAGAATTAAATGCAGGTGTATGTTTTGGCTAGTTGTCAAATTTTCATGCTTTTGTCATGATGGGAAGTCTTAAAGTGTAAGAGGTGTGTTTGATCCCTAAAAACAATATGAAAGAGTCTAGTGATAAAATTGCTATTAAATGAAATTAGTTTAGTGAAACTGTTGTGCTTGTGAGAACTTGGAAGTGTGTGCTGTGAAGAGCTGAAGAGCTCTTAAGTTTATCCTTATTCTGCTGTTGCCACCAGATGGCTGAGGTTTAAGTCTGTAGTTTATTATTAGGTCTATATTAAATAGTCTAAGGACATTTATCATATTTAGATTCTACTGCAAAGATATGTTGAGAGTCMTAGTTTTATTCCTACTAGAGGAAATATCTGGCCTTTTTGAATGTTGTTATAGATATTTTGAATATTGCACAGATCCTAGGCAAATGTTAAGAGTGGCAACTTATTGTTCAAACCCAAACTAGCTTATTCTTTTAACGTGTTCTTTGGAAAACATTGAGAGATAACAACAACTCTGCATCACTTTAAAGAACTTTGAGAACTACTGCAAATGAATGTGTAATTCTGAAAATGACTGAATGAAACTGAGTGAATTCTTCTCTTAATTATGGTATTTCTCAATGAATTGTCTTCTGGAGTACTTAATCTCCTTGAAAAATTTTAATGTCTTTATGTTGTTGAAAAATCCCACATGATGCCTCCTGATATGTGCAGCCTTGTTTTGGGGTGATTAACATCTGGTTGTTTTGGATAGCTTTTGACAGCGGTCTTTATTTTTTTTTATAGACATAACTTCTTTTGTATTTAATGCTGCAGGCATTTTTGTCCTTTAATTATTCAATGAAGGAGTGATTCATTTCTGTCCCAATCTCCCTTTCATGCAGATCTTCTGACATGTTTTTCTTAATTTTACTACTYTGTTCCTAGAGTTAGATTGTGTTGTCTTGTCAACTAATCTCTTGTAAATGTTTCCTCTTAAGAGTAATTTGGAAGTTATACCAGATTAGGAAGAGCATGGATTTGCAAACCTTGTCTTTCAGTTCACTCAGGCTGACTATATATGCATTTTCCTTTCCAAAGTTGTATATTTTTAAAAAGTATATTTTTGATATAGATTAATTTGAATCACTTAAGTACTATGATATATGTTGTAGCTGGTCTCATATAATAGCTTTATGTTACTGCATTCTTTGTGTGTTTATTTACTAGTAAATAAAGATACTGCATCAATTCCTGCTAGGAAGCACAGCTACAGAATAGCCAGTCTTCACAATGATAATCTATGTATTTGGGCTGCTTTATTTTCTACTTTTTTTCCTCCCCCTTTCCCTCTTTCTTCCACTGATGAAGTTGTTAGGTATTATTATAAGTAAACTTTGTCTTACATTAACAAATTGATAAGTATATTGTGAAGGTTCTTTAATTCCTGTCAGGCTAACAAACTGCACTCCCATATTATAAAGAGCTTTGTTTCAGAAAATATAGTKTAGTAGTATTAATAGTAGTTGCAAGGCAAAAATAACTTGTATGTAGTATATACCATTTGTATACAACATATTATTATTGGAAATCAAAGTTGGTGTTAATGGAAGGTCATTATTTGAAAAAAGTGTGCCTGATGATTAACATTGGATGGGTGGGCGGTGGAAAAACTGATACATTTGACAAAACTTCAAGTAGTTAATAAGATTTTCTCTAAAGCCATCCAGAACACATTTTAAAAGGGGATGCATCATGGCTTTTTGTGTATTATATAGCACCAAGTATGTTGTGCTCAGTAAAGAACTACCTGCCAGCTCTTTCATGACAGTTACACACTGATTTAAGATCTCTTCCTTTGTTGAAACGTTAGCATGAAAAATGAAGTAGAGTATGTTTATTTTGTAAGACTTGATATTTTGCTCTACTTGTAGCTGCTTATTCTAGTTTTTCTGATCCTCCTCTAGGAATGAGTAAAACAAAATAAGATTCATGGCAAGAGACTTGTACTAGTTAAGTGCAGAGAAGTGATATGTCATTTTGCCTCACCATTTTTCTAGCTAAAACCAGCAGCACTGCATCTGCTGTCAAGTCTGGCTGCTGTTCGTAGAATCACTTCCTTGGATGCCTGTATTTTGCTAAAGATACTTTATCCTGATCTCATGCTTCAAATGTTCATGTGTTTCTGCTGATGATTCCTTCACTAAGTTTGTTTTACCTCTTGTTACAGTATGGTTCTTACTGGAATGGTTGGTTGTAGTGGTTTATTACTAAATAGAGGATAAGAATTGGGAAAAGCTGAGCCCTTAATAAATATTGCAAACAAATTATTGTATTCCAGTGTTCTAGTGTTGTTTGAAATGATTTGAGATGATCTGCTCTTAAGGAGAAATGACAGATTATTACGATGAGCACTATACCCACCTACTCACCCTCAGTTGTTTAAAGTGGCAAGAAAACACAGGATCTAGATTTTTGATTTAAATGAACTGCACTTGAAGTTGGAAATTTGTACACATCTAGGCCAGTTCCAGATGCTCTGCTGTGATGGAAGTGGCCCTTTTAAAAGCAGGCTATCCTTCTTCCAAAACAGTGCTTAATGCTATTTATCATCATTTTCCCCCCTTTTACACAGCACCACTTGCTAACTCTTTCAAAATAATTACTGTAGCATTAGCTCAATTGCTACTCGTTAGTAGCTGAAATGACATTGCAAAGTTCATGAGCAGTTTAATCAGGTAGTGCCTGTGCTCTTTCTGCCAGTAGAGAGCTTTACAAGTCTACCACGTCCTGTTGATTCACAAAATTGTGCTTAGTAATAAGTTTGCTAGTCACTCTGCTGGAATTTCACAAAATACTGTGTGGTTTTTTTAAGATTATACTTACTACGAATGGAAATTGAAAATAAACTCTACATTTTTTATTTCTGCCATCTTCCTCCATGGGTCATTCATTGTGCCTGGAGGCTGATGTGAAATTAGGCCAGTGAGAGGGAGAGGTTGGGGAAGAGGGGCTGGTGCAACCTGCTTTCCTTGAAAAAGATTAGAAACCCCACCTACCATCCTCACTTACGTGAAAGCTATGTTGTTATGTGCACCGAGTAGGTTTGCCAACTGGCACTGTAGGATAGGTTTTTCTTTACTCTTCCTCCCCCCGCCTCCACCAAAAAGCTTGGCTAGCAGTTCTATGAGAAATGAGAACAAAATCCATTTCAGTATACAAAAGAAGCTTCAAAAACCCTTTAAATGTCTTGTTTTAGAAAAATAAATGATTGCCTGCATAACTGTTGTATATATGTGTTTTGAAACTTCACTGAGTGCTAGCTTTGTTAATGGTTGAATTAAATCTCTGTAAAATATGCTGCAGGTAACCAAACAGTTGAGAATCCTAAAGCAGTGTATCTGAATGAAAATCTAATAGATATTCTTTTGTTTGATACTTCAGTTAGTTGCTTCTCAACAGAGAAGGAATTGGAGACAAAAACAAGGACTTGTTCCAAAATAGCTGCTATAAGTAGAAAACTGAACTTTGCTCTGAGTGGTGCTGTAACTTGTGTATATTTAACCATACTGATTTGCTACTACTGCTAAGTGAATAAATAATGTTGCTGTAGTCAGTCTTCAAATCTTACTTCATGTTAAAGAAAAATAAGCAAAAAAAAAAAAAACAAAAAAACCCACAACTCTTAGTGATGTAGAATCCATGCAATCAAAGAAAGAATGTAGAATGAAATTAATATTTTAGGCAGAAGGAAGCAGTCCACAGCTGATTATTAAATACTTGCATTTCAGTCTTTGTGCTGTGCTGCCTGTATCTTTGTCTTTTATTGTCTTTTTTGTTTATTTTTATGGCTTTTAAAGGTAAAAACATAAGGCCTAAAATTAATTTTCTTATTGTACCTTACTAATTGTGTGCAGAAGGTGAAGAACTTGTTCTTCTGTATTTACAATAACTTTGTGAGAGTCTAAGTTGAAAAATGTCTCAAGTTCACCATGAGGCTTTTTCAAAAAGGGAGCATACTCGTACAGTGAGAGCGAGCTCCTTTCTAAGAGCCGGGTGCTCTTAGTATCCTTAAGCAACCATTAGGATCATAATTTATAGCTCCTGAGTCTCTTTTCTATGTACTTTTTCAGAATACCTCCCCGAAAGTGGATTTCTTACCATTTTTTTAATGTAATTGTATTTCTTAGTTTTCTAAGATGCTTWTTTCTTTACTAGATATCTTGTTCTATCACTATCATACCCAACCTATTTTTTGTCTGTTTTACAATGTTGAGACTGTATGCAGGGTAAACAGTTCTATCCGTCCTGTTGGCTTTCATCTTTTTATTGGTAGTAGTTGCAGTGTGACTCGAAAGGATGATTTGTAAGACACCATGCAAGAAGGCCTTTTGTGTATGAAAGTCTGGAGGAATAGCCAGCAATTCATCAAAGTAATGCTGTTTGTGCTCCTAAAGTGGAAATAAGAGCATGAGGCTAAATCATGTGTTTCATGTTTGTTTATTGCCTTTGGACATCCCAAAAGAATCTGTTTTTAAATTGCAAAATGTTCAGCTGAAAAAATTCAATTTCGAAGCCAAAACTGTACAGCTAAATTTAACAATGGTATAGCTGAAACTTTAGTGAAAGCCCATATTCTCCTGCTATTTCTGATTAACAGAAAAATAAAAAAGCATGTAAAACTGTTCTATAAGTCAATACTGATTTTTATTTATATATAAAAAGACTTATTAATACAGCTATGTTATCTAGTTCTTAAAAACTGAAGATTTATAAACAAAATTTGTGTTTCAAGTATATTGCTCTAAGAGAATATTGAATCATACCTTTAAAAATAGCTGATGTTTATACACCTAGAAGCTTGTAATGGGAACTGTTTTTTGTTTTTTGAATTAGCTGCTTTGCTGCTATGTTCTTTTTTTTTTTTTTTTTTTTTTTTTTTTTTTNTTTTTTTTTACATTCATACCTGATTTCATTTAGTATTGTCCTTTGGCATTCAAGAAAACTTGACGATAGTGTTCCAGTGGAATGAGAGTCTGTACATTGTCACATCTGTGTACACTGAAGGGAGCAGAGTTTTAAGTGCATGTTYGTCCTGTATTAAGCTTTGTTCAGATATTACCTTCAATTAAATATGTGCTGGGTTTTTGTGCTTTTATTTTAGATGACTGGTGGATAGTAAGAATCTTTACTTCAAGATCTGATTTAAAGTTCATTACATGGAGGTTGATGGCTTTTTCTACCTCTATCTAATAGAAATACTTCTAGAACTACCTATAGATCAAGTGAGAATGTGAAGTGTGCAGATAGGATACTTCAATGTCGGGAAGTATGTTCGAGGCTTAACAGTTGCAGATAACGTAATGTCCATCAAGAGTGCCCTGTAAGAGCTTTCATAACTAAGGCCAAAGACTGTTTTGAAGAGAATAAAAATTAAAACTCTAGAGGGATATAAAGCAGCTGTAAATACTGTTGAGCTGAGTGATTTGATTGGAATAATGGATAAATATGAAACATCCATTCCACAAAGAATGAATACCTTCATGCATATAAGATGACACAGTAGGTAGCATATTTATGGACTCTTATAGCTAGTCAGATCTTCCAGGTGATGTCATTTCATGGTGTACCACTTCCTAGAGAATTTATTATGCTACTTTTATAAGCATTTAATTGATATACAGCAGCTAGTACCTATTAGGTATTCCTGGTTTGTTCATAGTCCTATTTCTTTTGTCTTTCAGTTTTACAGGTACCAGTACATTGGGAAAGAGAAGCATGAGTCCTATTCAGGAAGAAACTGGTTCTGATGATATGGAAGAGGGAGACATCCAAGATCTAGAATGTGATGAAACAGACTCCTGTGCAGAGTCTCTTCCAGATGGTAAGAAGAGAGCCAAGAAGTTCAAAAAGATCAAGAAAGAACAAGTTCTAGCAGGTAAGAGCACTGTTCTTACTCATGTTTTTCTTTTCTGTTTGGAAATGCCCTAGGCCTAAACAGAATATAAATTGTTTTTTGAATGTCTCAACTCTTCTGGCCTCTTACGAATGCAATGCAGTAAGTCTTCATATTTAAGTTATTTAAGCTGAAGATTGCATCGTACAGAATGTCAAAAACAAATTTCAGAAACAGGCTGAAAGGCAATCTTCTAAATTCAATAATAGAAGGGAACAGGAGGTAGTTAACTTATTGATTACCTTCCTCCTCAAAATAAGGCYATTTGAATATTTTTAACTATTTTAAATCTCTTTTTATTTTTTCTTTGATGTGATTTTCAAGTTAGGGTTACCCAATGTGTTTTTGCATATCATAAACATAGTTGAAAGAATTCTGGATTCTACAGTAGATTTCTCTGTTAATCCAACTAACTTTATCATAAACTGTAAGACTTGCCTAATATAGACATTTTTCCTTAAGGCTGACTGGATGATGTCATAGCTGAATTAAATGCACACAACTTGCATTGAGCTGCTGGATGTGTGTCGTTACACAAACTATTGCTTGCAAGTGAGCCCAGTTTTTATAAATCTATCTGCTATCCTGAAGGCTAATATGAGCCTTTTAGTTAACAATTAAAAATTGTATAAGCTGATAACATTGCACTATACATCTTTTACTTAAATAATTTGTGAGATACAGATTTTTCTGTAAACCAAGGAAATGTTAGGATTTCTCAGTGCAGTCAGTATATTACCTGCCTTTATACTTGACCCCAAACTTTGACAGTCCATATGCCTGCCCTTTGCTGCTTGTCTAGCACACCGCTTGCCAGACTATTTTAGGTCTACTGCAGTTTGACCTAGTCGGACTGCTGTGTTACCTCCCCTGATATAACTAGGCTGCAACTCTACTGATATCCTTGCCTTTCTGGAACATTTCCTGAGCATGTGTTGACTTTCTGAGCCAATTCAATGGAGGAGTAACTTTCCAGACAAGTGCTGATCTACTGGGCTCTTAAGTTTACATGGATCCTTTAGCTTCCTGGGTGCTCTGCATTTATGAATTGCTTAACTGTGTTTTTTCCAATGTTAACTTGGCAAGACAGTGATGAAAAGTGAGTATGTTTAAAAATCTTATTGCTGTGGTTCCAGACGTGTTGGACAAGTGGATCTTGCCCTTAGTAGTTCTTGTACTTACCACACACTGAGTAAGCTTTTGTTGATTAGAAAGGCTTAGTGGACCATAAGCAGCCCGTTCACATTTCATGGACTACTCATTGTTGAAGCTTGAGGAATCTTGCTTTCAGGAGATGCAGATTGAAAAGCAAAAGAAACTGTAGGTTTTTATGATAAACTATTAAGTTTTAAATTTGCTCAGACAAAAAAACMCCACTTTTTATTCTTGGTAATTAATTTTATAAATCTCCTTTTTAAATCTTGTTTCAAGCACCGGATAAAATGCTTGAAAATCAATTGTTTCTAGTAGAAATGGTAAGCCCAAATCATCTTTTTCCTGTGTTCTACAAAGTGTTTTGATATGATGGATACATAAGTGTATGCAATGTCCTGTGTGCAGTTTCTGCACAAGCTTTTTTGTTCTAATTTGATTGAAGACTTTTCACCTGAGTGATTTCTTGTAATGACTTTAAGACCTAAATGTGTGTTTAAAGTGTTTTGAACTTTATGTCTGATTAAAACTATTCCTTGTTTCACCTAATATTTTTGCTGTGTTGGATGAGTTATTGCAACCCGTACAAAAAAAAATCAGCAATAAATAGATCAACAAAAACCAAATCCTTTCAGATTCATGTTGCACAAGGTTATTTGATTACTATTTCAGCTTTTCTTAGTATTTGCTTGTAGAAATGGATTAGAATATGTTAAGTCATTCACAACTCTTAGTTCTTGGGCATGTGGAACACTGCCTATATTGAAGTGCATTCACATATAGCTAAAATTTCATTTCCATTCCTTTTCTAGTTAATTTTATCCAGAAAATGATACTGTATACCAAGCATCCTTGCTGAGATCGAAAGTTATTTTTTTCCAGTATTTCAATAGGGCAATTGTTCTGTATAAGTGTTTGCTGTAGAAGAACAGTGAAAGAAAAATATGACAGGACTGTCTACTGTAATTCTGAGTATAAAATTCATGGTCTGTATTTGGCATGATGGAAATGCATATTGTCAGTATTAGTGTAATTGATCTTTCTCAAATTTTGGGAGGCTGGAAATACTCTTCCATATTTTAATTTTCTGAACTACCATAAACAAAATTAACAGCAAGCATGTCTGGGAAGGTAGTATTATGTAATTTCATCCTATATATTGCAAAACAAAATGACTGATCAAAAATACTCATAAATAGTAAAATATTGTATTTAGCATTTAGGTAAGAAACTTGAAATTAGTTATTATTGCTACTTTGTTCTTCAGTGGATTCAAAATAGAATTTGCTGTAATGTTTTTTGCAAATGAGTTTAACTCTCTAATTTTTTATATTTTCTTATTATTTTACCTTCTCATACAAACAATCTGTTGGGTTCTCTTAGGTGCTGACTTACCAGTAGTAGGTGCTGACTTGCCAGTAATGTATCTAAAGTCTCACACTGGAGGAGAAAATATGCCTTTTTATGCTGTGAAAGAATCAAAAAGATTGTTGATTTAATTTCTATTCCTTTCAGTATTTGTAGACTGAGGTTTTTAATATATTTTTTTGTGGCCTTGTCTTTTAGGAAGCCTCACAAGTAGTTCCGCTGAAATTTTCGAAGTCCCTGAAACATGGTAGGAAACAACGGCCTTAACAAGTGGAATTGATTCAAAGCATTTGCAAGAACACACCTCTTGGAAGCCATACATTATTTAAATAAAGTGGTGTTAACAAAGCAGTATGTGTCCYGAAAATCAGTTTAATTTTTTAAAACTGTTTACTGAACAATCACTGTCGATTTTACTTGTGTGTATATTAACTAGTTAAAATTCTGTTGTTGATCATGTGAAATCCTTGCTGTTGTAAATGATGTTAGATTTAAGAAGCAAGACTAAATGTATTTTGGTTCATCTGCTTTGGCATGCTGGCTATGAAATGTACAAAGAACTGGCACTATATGAAGTTTGTGCTAGGCTGTTTCTTGTGCTTGAGGGGAGTTACCATAAGTCTCCTAATCTTTAGATTTGTTTTAGGCAATATCAGTATGCTGTCAGCATTCTTGAGACAGGTAGAATTGCAGTATCTCGTATTGCAATTCTACCAGTTACTTCATCTGGAAATCTCTTTTCGTTTTCCATTTCCCTCTCTCTCCCTGCCATGGTGCAGCCAGTATTRATCTAAATACCAGCTTTACACTTACTCTATCCTTTCAAAAAACTGTAATTTGTAAGTTGCTCAAACATGAATGTCCTGGTGGAAGATGATACTTCTTTTTCACATCTATTGCTGTTTTCACTTTTAAATTTTGATCTCATTCTTCCCTCTTCCTTCCCCAGTTTATGGGGGGTATGTAAAAATGTTTTTGGTACCTGTGACAGACCTGCTAACTGCACCAGCCCTTTATTTGTTTAAAAAAGATCTACCTTGGTAGATTTCAGAAAATGTTTGATATTTAAAACTTTTGTATCATGGAAATAAAAACAAAAGATGTATTTCCATAAAATGAAAATTAAAGAAATTTTCTTAGGATCTGGTTTGTTTTTATTTTTTGTTTTTCTGAAAACTGAAATGTTTTTGTGTGCTTTTTTTTGCTGTTCATAATATGGACAATTTTTTTGTCTCATAAAATTTGCAGCTTATGATTAGCAGACCCTTTGGGTCCATGGACTGCTTTCAAGAGATTTGTGAAATCTAACCAAGAAAAGCAAGCCTGTTTTCAGAAGCTTTATATTGCTATGTTTCAATTGAGGAAAAAAAATCTAAAAGTTTTGCAAATTGGAAGATTCAAAACCATTACTGTGGAGAGTGAAATATTAAGGAGGCTTCATCAAATTGTATTGTGGATCAGAACCATTGTCATTTAAACAGTGCAATAACCTGTTCGAAGGTATGCAAAAATTTTGTGTTCCTTTTAAATGATGAGTGCTATCTTGAACTAGCATTGCAGAGGGGAAGTTAATTAAAGACCCTCAAATATTTAAAAGGTTTTAAAAGTTTTATTTCTAATCTTGGAATACTGCTGGAGCTAGTGGAAGTAGTTTTTTTGAATAACATGCAGTATGTGAGAAAGACGACAGTCACGTTAGTAATGCAAAGGGAGATTGGAAACTGAGGTGTTCTGCTCTAAAGGCTCCAGAGACTTTTCTTCCCTGAAACATGTGACTTTTGGAGTAAGTAGTTAGACCACTTTCGTCTTGTGTACAAATGCAAAGAAAGATCAAACTCAGCATTCAGAATATATGCAATGGCTTTTTCTTAAAAAAAAAAAAAAAGAAAAAAAAAAGACATCTATGTTTTGGGAGGGAGCTTAGGCTCATGATCTCACCAGGATGCAAAGCGTGTAAGGGACTGTCAAAAGTATAGGTTAAAATGCAAGCAAGTCTCTGATCAAGAGCTGCAGAGCCCTGCCCTGTTGCAGAGGCCTAACRAGCCATTAGGACTCATGAGACATAAAGATCCTAAGATCTTTATGGTGAGCTGCCTTCRATCTTGAACAGTATGTATTTCCATAGTAGATACTTGCCTACCTGCTAGGCAATTTATTTCTTCCAAGTAGGCCAAATGTATCATTGTCTAAACGATGAAGATTTTGTTCTTTGTGCGTAACATGCTGCTTCTCTGAAGTACACTTTATTTTTCAGATTATAACCTATTTGAATCACAGAATGGCTGAGCTTGGAAGGGACCTCTGGAGATCATCTAGTTCAACCTCCCTGCTCAGCAGGGTCACCTAGAGCACGTTGGACAGGATTGCGTCCAGGCAGGTTTTGAATATCTCCAGAGAAGGAGACTCCACAACCTCTCTGGGCGACCTGTTCCAGTGCTCCGTCACCCCCACAGTAAAGAAGTTTTTCCTCATGTTCAGGTGGAACTGCCTGTGTTTCAGTTTGTGCCCGTTGCCTCTTGTCCTGTCATTGGGCACCGCTGAGAGGAGTCTGGCCTCATCCCTTTGACACCCTCCCTTCAGGTATTTGTAGACATTGATAAGATCCCCTCTCAGTCTGCTCTCCAGGCTAAACAGGCCCAATATAATATACAAAAGCTAATGCCCTTAGACATTTTCACTACTTCCACTTCTTCTCCTTGCACTACTAATTTTGAGGAGTATAATGTTATTTTACTAATGCCTTAGTATTGGTTCTACAGCTGTAGTTAATATCTCTTAAGAAAACAGTGCTGTTTTGTTTTCTAGTCCTTGTGTGGTGGTGGTTCTAGCAGTTAACATGTAGTTAAGCTAAGAAAACATGATTGGAATGAGGGACTATATTTCTAATCTGAAGTTTGGGGAGGAAAAAATGTCCAGGGTCAGTAACAGTTGGTGTCCTAAGGCAGGATTTGCTATCACAAACTCACTATTTTGGGTCTTCGGTAAAATTCCGTTCGTTCAGAATGAAGTCGCTAATTCTAGAAGGGAAGGTAGCTTCCACGTTTGTGTCCTAGCAAGTGTTTGAAATAGGTGCTCAGAGCCTGGATCTTTACTTTTGTTCCTGAGGGCTACAGCTAGGCAGTGCCCTGGGCAGCTGCCCCTCGCTGGGGTCGCATCGGCTCGGGCAGGAGGAGGAAACGCCGCCGCCGCCGTGCTGCGAGCCCCCGGCCTCCCCGCGGGGTCCCTGAGGCGGCTGGCCAGCCGGTGTCACCTCGCCGCGGGGAGCGCTCGGGGGGACGCCAGAAGCGGTAGGGAAGGCGGGTGTGAGGAGAGCGAGGGCTTCGCTGGGCGCTGAGGGGCAGCGCCTCTGCCTCGGGAAGCCGGCGGCCTCGAACCGGGCCRCTTCGAGGAGCTGGCACGGCGTGTTCGAGTGGAGTCAAACCTCACGGTTACTGACGGCGATTGAGGGCTCCGTTGTTTGAATCGGAAAGCACGTTAGAACTATATTTAGAGGAATAATTTTTAAATGCCTTTCAAGCGTTTTTGGAAGCGTTCACTTGAGTCGGAACGCGTAGGACTGACATCGGGGCTGTGGGGGTTGCGTGGTGGCGAAGAGACGCGCGAGGAAAGGCGAGCTGTGTGGCATAGCGGAGCAAGGGCCGGTCGCGTGTGGAGCTCGGCAAGGGTGAGCCAAGCCTGAGGGAGATTCCTCTGTCCCAGGAGAAGTCAAGATTTCTGTTAACTGGCTGTGCTGGTGGGAATACAACAGCCCGGTTTGGTCTCAGGTTTGGGCTTGCGGCAGTGAGGAGATGTGGCTCCCTGCGTTGTGTCGTGGCTATCACGAGGATTAAAAGCATTTCCTAGTCATGAAATATTATAGAAGTGCTTTCCTAGAACATGACTGTCTCAGATTTCTATTTCCGATTCTGTCGTAATGGCTTTTATTTCTTATTTTATTTTTGGAAAACACTTTATCAATTATTTGTCCCATAAGCAGTTAAGTGAGATAAATTGGTAGATGATGTTTTCATCACTGAAAACTATGAAGGAGGTTTTAGCATAGCAGTTTATAACTAGAAAATAAGGATTTTTTTTTTACTGAGGATACAGAAAACTAACATTGTATTTGACTAAATTGAGACCACACTATTTTTGAAGTAAAGCACTGTTTAAAGAAAAAAAGAAAAAGAAACAGCAAGAGTTTGTTACAGCATTACCAAACTTTAGATTTCCTATAAAGTTGATAATGCTAGATGTTACTTTTAAAATTATTCAGCAATCGTTTCAGTATGTCTGTAAATTACTGAAACTTTCAGTAATTTTCATAACTCCTTATTATAATTTTTCCAATTCATCAAAAGRTTTCAAATTCATAAGGTATTGTTCTAATTTATCTCAGTAAAGGGAGACCAAAATTCCCTAAAAATAACATTTAAAATCTTCGGTATTTGAATTCAATAGTTATTGAACTGAGAACAAGGATTCTCAACTCCTCTTTACATCTTATTTTTAAAAGCAGCGAACTTAGTGGTAGAGTGCTTAGCACTTTTCTTCCAAGAACATGAACATGTTTTCTGTCTGTCCACTTTGGGTTCTGCCAAGGTGCCCAGAAAAGATGTGGTACCTTGAATGTGTTCTGTATCTTTAAATCATTGTAAATGTAAGGCAGACAAAAACATCCTCTGCAACTGATCTTCAGAGCATACATAAGAAGACTCCTCATAATCAAAAGTTCTTGGCTTCTGAAGTCTTTAGACTATTGCCAGCTGACCAGATGTGTACATTGAAGAAAATTCCTCAAACTATTCCAAAATACGTTTGCTAAATGAACACAGTCGCTTTTCTGTATTGCAGCTTTAAGCTGATACTAACTTAACATTATCTGTGTGCTTTTCAGAAATAATTGCCAGGCTTTCATTGGATGAAGAGCAATACATGGTGGGTTAGGCTGGAATTTATAAGCTCATTATAATTAAGATGTTTTTGTTGCTCTAATAGACTTGCATTACTCTTCTTTAAAAATATTTATTTTTCCAGTAGAATAATTAATGGCAGCTATGTGCTTCCATGAGCACTATAGTAGATGAAGGGTCTGTCACAGCTCAAGACAAACTCACATGGAATGCATCTATTCAAAAATACTGTATAGAAAACATCTAACCAAATTATGAAAGCYTACATTTCTTTGCTGCTATATGCATTTCTTGAAAATGGCTGACACTTGTAAGCCCTTGCAAACAATTCTCTAGTTCAATACCAGAGTCACCCTATAATGTTGTAATTGGCATTGACTGTGGAAAGGCTGGAGGTGATGATTGTGCCAAGCCAGTTGCATCTTGATCTTTGATCTGCTCAAAACCCAGCAAACAACTGAACATACCATCATCTCAAAACCAATTACTTCAAATTCAGCCTTTAGAGTTGCAAGTTCTTGTACAAGCGTCACTTTGCTACGGTAATAAGAACTGCAGCTTTTTAAYGGTTCAATTTTGACATCTTTATAAACTGGTAGCTTGAATATCACATCAATTTCAAACAAGTGATTTAAGCTAAATATATTGAAAGTCTTTCTTGGACATTTTATGTATACGCTCGGTTATCTATGTTTTTGAAATTAGAAGTCAGATTAAGATCATTGCATGTTCTGTATACACATCTGTGTTTGCCATTTCAAATCCTTGTGTTAGGAAAAGTTACTTGCCACATTCCAACAAATAATTGTTTAATACATATTTGCTAATGATTCCACAACACTTTACAATCGGCCATCCATATTGTTTGGCAGAAGTCTACGTTTCAGCTTCCCCATTTAATTCTCTCATGTGCTGGTTTTAAGTTCAGTTAAGGTATTCTTTAATACCTGTTGATTGTTAGTAGAAATAGTTTTACTACAACAGCATATTATGGCAACTATAAAGAGCATATTATTTTCAATTAATAATGCTAACTAATGAAATAATTTCAACTAAAATTTGTATTGATAATAATAGATGATTAACCAGAATGTCTTGCTTTTAATGTTATTGAGGTTCTTTGCATGTAGAATAACAACTCATTCTGCTTGGTTGTACCATACTGGTTTTGATTTTCTAAGCAATTGTTGCTAAAATAGATTAAGGAATGGATATGATGGTACAAAATGATTAGTCTATAAAGAAGTTAATAAGCTAGTGTTAGTAAATTTTAGGAGATTAATGAGGTGCTATATGAAATGTTTAATGTTTCATTCTCCTAAACTGATCACAATGATTTGAATAGTTTGAGTTTGTTAATTGAAATATTCATTCATCTCTTAGGGTATGCAATGCTAAGCTGTTTGAAAGTACTTATAACATATTAGTAATAATTTGTGCTATGTATTTGCAAATATGCGATGAGGAAGATTTGAGACTTTTGCCTGGAATAATGTYCAAGAATAGGAATTTAATGTCCAACTGATCATCTAATATGTGTCTAGCATCAAAATCGAGGTATGTGCTCAGTAGGCTTAAACAGAAGAACATTTTCTTCCTATGCAGCATCTCCTTACGTGTCAGCAGAACAGGCCTGTCCAGAAGCTCTTTTGACTAGACCCTTGTTTAGCAGCAAGAGCGCCTGCACAAAAAGAAACAAAAAAGCTCAGAGGCATCTGATCAGGATGCACGGTGTAGTACATGCCTTGTACGTTAGATACGAAATAGCAAGTGATATCATATTAGAATACAAAGGACTTTAGCTTGGATCTCTGAGACTCTAAATTATATATGTGCATGTAAAAACTCAATCTTGTTGAAAAGCACAAAATCCAGTGTACAGAAAAGAACACTAAAATTTACAGGTAGTTGAARCACAGGGTGATAAAGGATATGCCCAAAGTAATGTGGAGATTCAGCAACAGAATTAGTTATTTAGTATCCATCAATCTTTTCATGTCTTTGTAGGAAACAGAAAAGCTAAACTAATTATAGACTAAATATGAAACAGTATTTAAAACTGACAGTTTTAACAAATCCTTATTGTTCTTAGCACTGCTCTGAAAGATATTTTTGAAAACTTGCAATGCCAATATTAATGTGCTGAGTTAGCACTAGCTCATAGTAAAATCAAAATGTAATGTAGCTCATACTAAAACACTTACAATAGTAGCTGTAGAGAATTTCTGTTTTAAGAAGCTATTTGGGATTATAAATATAAAATACTATAAAATAAGGATGGATTTAAAACATTTTCATCTTTGCATCTCTGTAATATTAGCGAAGGGAAGCTTTCCCTCACCCCTGACAAAGGGTTCTGTAGAAGAGATGACTCTATAATTGCCACTTTAAAACACATAAGTCTAAAAGTGGTAGTATAAAATAGCACTTTTCTGAGGAAGCAGCACTATCATCCATAGACYCTGCTCTCCCTCCCCCCTCAAAAAAAAATCTTTATACTGAGAGGATTCCCAGATATAGTCTGACAGTTTTCAAAAACGTGATGATACACAAACTCTTTTAGGTCTGTGTTTCAAAAGAGAACTTGTCTGGTTTCTTTTTGTGTATATGGTATGTAATCTTAAGGTATGTGTGATATGAGCAAGAGCTAGAAGCTTTTATACATCTATTCCAGTAAAATACAGGCTTTCTGTCTTGCCAAAACATGAACTTAGCCCAGTGCATTTTAGTGGAACAAGAGATTTTCTATCACTAGATGCTTTCCAATATAATGTGGATGTCTTCCCAGTTTAAATTAGGGAGTTGGAAAATCTTATGATCTTTTATGAAGAGCTTAGACTAGACAGAGTAGTGATATTCTGAGTTCTAATTTCTTAAATAGAAGTAGTTCCCTATTTTTCCTTCCCATACATATTTTAATAGTCTGCGTCAATACATACAGAATTTAACAATGCCTGAATCATATTCACACACACACCCCACTGTAGTATTACCTGCTTATTCAGAACTCTTTAAAAAATTTTGGATGCTTTACAATACATATAGTTTTATTTGTGTGTGTATTTCTTTTTCRCTTAAATGACTTGAATATAAACTTTCCTGTGAATTGAACATAAAGTACAATTTCAAATTTAGGCATACAGTTTAAGGCAGAATTGAGATCCCTAATCAATGTTTACATCTCCATTGCTCATTTTGGCAAATATATTTCAGTTTGTTTCCTGCTGCAATAACTGGAATTATCCCTGTGTTTTGAAACTGCCATTTCTTTACCTCTCGCAGACGTTGTTTTATGACTCAGGCAATCTGTGTAATCTCAGTTAGTGTATTAATGGATAGAGCACTCCATTTCCATATACAGAATATTTACGTGAAATGGAACATAAAATTAATAATTTGGCACGGTGACTATTTAACATATTGCAAAGGAACCAGTGTGTGGCTGAACAGCCACATACCAGCAGTGCAAAGGAATCCTGCCAGCTAAGACGGGAGACTGGCAAACTGCTTATGTAACAGCTGCAAGGACAAGATCTAGTCAAACACTAAAAAACTAAAGAAAACTAGAACAGTGTTCTTTTTCCCTGAAGGCAGAAATGCTAACCCAATAATAAAAAAAGTCCTAAAATATACTGAAAGAATAGGTAGTCTTAAGAGAGGGGGGACATACTGGTCACATGTTGGTCACTCGCGTGTTCATTAACTGCTTTACAAGTTGATGTAAATTTTTTTACATTATTTGCCATAGCTCTTCTGTTAAATCCTCCTATTGTGGTATTTTTATCACATCTTTACGAAGTACCTGCTTTGTTATGTTGCACATAAAATAGCAAACGTGTAGTCAAATAAAGACACTAGGAGGTGGAAGAGCCAAATACCTGGTTCATATTATAACTTGAGCCTGGATCGCATAAATAATAACATTTAAAATAAACATGTATCGTAAGTTGGGTATGATAGTCCCACAACAGGACACATAATGGATACATATAAGYGGTTTTATGAAACAAATTCCCTTCCCTTCTCCCCTGTGCATTCTAAGAGTTTGAACAGCTCACTTAAGCATTTAATTTCAATTTGGCAATATTTGTGGGCAAGTGAGCAATATATTTATTTATTTTTTAACCAAACACTCCTGCTAGGTTTATATTTCTTTTGAAATATAGCTGGAAGGATCTATAGATGATATCGAGTTTCTTTAGTTTCCTGCTTAWTTTTTCAGTTTAAAGATAATGACTGAGAGCTTATCAGATTTTGGACACAGRCATTGCTGTGACAGCATATGTATATCTTGTTTAAGACAACTATAGCAGTTGTCTTTTAAAACATTACTCAAATTTCTATTCTATTCTGTTCCATTTGTTTTTAGTCTGGACTTGGCTGTATTGCAAAGACCCTATCCTAAAAAGAAAATAAAAAATTGTGTTGCCTAGCTTTAAAGATAATTATTTTATAACTGCCATTGAATGGAGGTGTTATCTTACCTATATGAACATAAAAGGATATAATTTTTGTGATATCAATAGTCAGAATAAAGTCATTTTGGCATCTCAATCCTGTGGGAAGCAGAACAGAGTAAACAATCTTTTTGGCCTGTAAATCTGACYGAAGTTTTATTCGCTAGCAGTCCAACTGTAGAAATTTCTTGGCAAAAATAGCAGGAAGGTGACACTCATCTAGTATTCAGAGTAACTTAAGTGCTAGCTTAAGAAACCTTTTTTGTCTTTTTTTAATGCTAAACTATATTTGCATTTCAACCCAATTTATATTTGTGTACGACACCATCAGACAGTTTCTAAGTTTAGTCCAAGGATAAGTAGATTGCTGTATGAGTTTAGTATAGTSTAAGCTAGAAATACAAAAAAGAGAAAATATTTACTGTGATGAGATCATAATGCAAGGACTTTTACTAGATGAGAAAAATTAGCAAGGACTCTCATTCGCTTTTACATTTTTTCCATTGCTGTTCCTGCTCTGTATATTCTGAACCTACCAGGCAGAGATGTTTACTCTGTAGATTAGAAAAGCCTTACTGAGATCTAGCCACACTTAAAATAAAAAATATATATATCAGACTGGCTTTTCTAAGCTTGTAGTACAAGTAGCACAGAATTATTGTTGTAGATAACAAACTGACAGGCCACTGCCATATTCCAGACTGTTTCTGCAGAATAGAAATCAGAATGAATGATCATGAGAGCAAACCTGGACTATGCCACTGATCCCTATGGGGGGGGGGGTGGATCCATTTTAGCATACTCTGGCTGCCCTTTAGGTAACTGAAATTAGTCCTGGAACCTAGAATGGAAAAAGTGGGTAATATAAATAAGTTAAAGCATCCATTATTACAGATATGCAGTATCTGCTTAATAATAAAACTAAGGCAGAAATTTAATGACTCTAATAAAATTCCAAGTATGCAAACAGAAGAGTAACTGGAGAATTTACATAGTTGWTTTGAAAATTTTGAATGCTTTTCTTGTATTTCATTAGTTGGCTTAGTGATTAAGTAATATTACAACAAATTCAAAAGCACAGTCTCCTCCTCCTCTCTTATTTCCTGAAGTTTGAGCCCTGTCTAAATCACTGTAAAACTGCTTGGCACTTGATCATACTCTTTCATGCCAGTTCACGCACCTCTCTGGGATCCAGCTCACTCTCACGTGTCTGCAACTGTCTCGCACCTCTCATGCGCTGAAGGACTTTTTTAGCACTGAGTTGACTGGGAGCTACAAATGCAAACCTCGGAGCCTAGGCAGCTGCACACATTCCCTTGTGTAATGCCTATTTCTCATGCAGTGTCTGCTGCAGAATATTATGTTCTGCAGAATCCTAAAAGTGGGGAAGGTGAAAAGCTGTTAGAAGCCATTTGTCTGAAGCAATGGCCATTCTTCCCCAGTGATTGATTTTTTTTGTATTCCACCTTGGGATATTAATCTGTATTTTAATGCTACAGTGTATGATACAGTAGTTGGTGTGAATCTGCAAACAGTTGGATCTGCGATTTTTATATACCTTCACACAATATTCYGTAGCAGATAATGGCTTTTTCTTCTACTTAGTCCAGCCATGTTTCTGCTGTTCTGAGAAAGATTATATAGCAGCATACAACTTACCCTGAACAGTTCACAAATGTATTTTCAGACTTTATAGGGTAGAATATGATACAATTTAAGGAATCTGTTTGCCTGTGGTACTTCTGACTTCTGTGGCTGTGATATTTGAATACCCACCTAGTGCATTTAATTCTTGCAACACAATCGCACCCTCAAAGCTAGGAATCTTCTTCAGTTACTGGAAATATATGCAAATAGCTATGGCTGGGAGACTTTGATAAACTTGAATATCTTCTAAAAATACATATAGATTGCAGGTAATATTTATGAAGAACTAAATTGTGTAATTAGTAGCTATACCGTGGTTTTACATACAAACTTTTTCCTTAGTATTCATGAAATGAGAGGATGTATTTTGTATTTTAAAAAGATCAGTCCAATCTGAGAAGACAGAAGAACCTCACCAATTGAGATTATTTTTTTTTCTGGGGTACCTATACTTAGCTATGAGCTGAGTAAACACAAACTCTCTTCTGAAAAGCTTGCATTGTTATGTTCATGTTGGTACAGCAAAGTTCATTTTAAGTTAAGCTAATATTTTTATTAGTTTAGACTTGATTTTTSTGAATTTCAGACATTTCAAAGTCCTGACATATTTTCTTCTTGTCAAATGAAGTTTTTCTGTCTTTAACTTAGCTCTTTACATGGTTTCTGGGCTATATCTAAATATGTGTGTTTATATAGAGTGAAATGAATGATACAGAGCCACTCGAAAGCATGTAGGTTTAAAGTATTTTTTAAATTTGAATTTAATGTAATATTTAGCTAAAGATTCTGTAGTTGAGGCCAGTTCTTAATAAATGTGCAAAGCCTTACTGCGTTATGAGAGGAACTTTACAGTACTTTCTGTTCTTCCTAGCTCTTTATGAAAACTGGTGGTTTCACCAACACTTCCCTTTTTCTAGTTTGTTATAGTATCATATCAAAAAGAAACCTACACATTTCTCCCACAAATGAAAACAACAGAAAAATAGATTTTGATAATCTCTTGGGTAGACCAACTCCAGTACTTAATCTGATTGATATTGGAGGGCTTTTTTACTGCTGCAAAGACAGAAGAGGATGTTCTATCTGTTTTTTTGGTTCATTAGTGTAGTATCAGTGTATTCTATTGTTTTTGTTATGGTTTTTTGCCTTCCCTTTACTACCTACCTAAAATGAACAGACATTGAAATGCTAAAAATGAGGATGAATGACGTATTGTTGGGAAAGAGGCTCTAGGCCAAATTCTACGCATTTATACTGCCAGCATTTGTCCACAATGTTGGCTAAGTGGAGAAACACTTCTGAGCTGCTCTRTTATTTATGAGACAGATGATTCTTTTTTTTCTTTCTTTTTTTTCCTAGTAGAAAACAGTATTGGGTAATCTGATTTTTGTCACTGTCAACTTAGCCATGAGTTGCTAGTGATACTAGGCCCCACCTTAACTCATCTGTGTATCAGTTTCTCCATGTGTAACGTGGAAGTGTGTTTGTGTATCTGTTCCTAGTGCTCTGAGACTGAATTCAGTTAAGGTCCAACAGCGTGTTGTATTTCTATGTGAGGTGCTATTACATATGAAAAGATCATTACTTACTTGAATTTAATCATCATTTGCTCAGGTGTTGTGAAYTTTGGGCATAAAAGCAATACACAGGAATTAACTATTTTCCCATCTAATAATAAGTATTTGATAAWATCATATATGACAAGAATTTTCTTTAATTTCATTTGACAGATATGACCATGAACACTAAAAGAACAAATTCTGCCACTGATCTCCACCCTCCTTAAGTCATTCTAGGATCTATCTCCACACATGAAATATCATATTCTACCTTCTTGGACTTCTCCCTCCTCTCCCTCTCCCCAGTGTTATAAAGCACAGAATACAGTTTATTTTATGTTTAGATGATCAGTATCATGGTATAAAGATCCTTAGTTTATGGAGTCATTTTTTCCCCTTTTCTTGTTCTGAGAAGACCTAACATGCATCTTTCTCTGGTGCTGTAAAATCCAAAAGAGAGCTCAGAGTTGTGCTTTCTGAATAGTACGTGTTTGTGTAGATTCGCTGAGTGAGAACATAAGAGGGTATGCCAAGTCCTTATGCCTGTGCAATTTCATTACTGCGTAAGAGGTCTGATACACACATTCATTCTGGAAAGTTCTTCATGGCAAAAAAAAAAAAAAAAAAAAAAAGTACTTTTTTTGAAATCTCTTCACAATAGTAAGCAATCAAGGTATGGCTAATCTCAAGCATGTGAATATTCACTGTAAAGGCAGCCTGTGTTGTTATGGTATCACACAAAAGTTGTTCTATAGCAACACAAGTTCTATGTAGGGATAATCCAGCTTAGAAGAGGCAGAGGAAATTAGGTAAAGATGAAGGAGCAAGTGGAGCAGATATTTTTTTAAATCGTGATCTAGRTTTTCTTGGTTACTACTAAGTGTGTATTTGTGTGGGAAAGGAGGACTTCTGGGACAACATACTTTTTTCTACTTGGTGTGTATAAGAAAAGGCAATACGTCTTAAAATCCAATTTTTATAGCTATGCAGAAACACCTTCCACTGACAATTTGGTATCTAGTACCTCTCTTTCAAAATTTCCTGATGCAATTGAAAGCATCACATAAGCACAAGGAGAAAGCTTTGTCCTCTTCCGTGTGGTCAGTGTTATCGAGATACTGAGGCTTCTTCAATACATAGTTAATACATTTAGTCTTCTCCAGCAAATAGATCTATACACCACAGTTCAGTCTACTTGTTTGGATTGTTCTGATTACTTTAAAAAATGAGGAAAGTTGGATCTGTGTTGTTGGGGTTTTGGGAGATATTTTTATTTGTTTTTTTGTTCTTGAGCTCAGCTGAGTTTGAGTATCTCCTTGCAGCAATGTAATTGGCCTCCTTTCTGTTGCTTCTCTGTATGCACATGTGGAACAGTGAGCACACCAAAGAAGAAACAGTGCTTCAATAGTATCAGTGCTTCAATARCATGTAATTTCAACTTCTGTTTAAACTGTCTTTGTATCTTTACTGCTTTATTTTAAGAATGAAAATGGCAATGCTCTATTTCACTTTCAGGATTAATTTATTTTAAAGTTTCAACATAGYAGTCACTTTTTTATTCTAATACAATGTTTTTTCTTGTGCTTTGTTCGGAAACTAGAAGTTGCTGGAATTGGAAACTTTGCATATATCTTATTTTGAAGTCCTTGTTAGGACTTCTAATTAAAAAGCAAATATTTGTTAAAAAGTTCACATGTATTCTGGCAATTCAGAATACTGTTTGTGAGCCTGATATCTCCAGGATAAGGCTAATAAAGTGATTTACAGGTGTCTGGGTTTTAGGAAAAATGTGTGGTATAGAAACTCATAAAAATTATAACTTACACAGAGATAGAGAGCTCAAGTTCTCTGAGTCTAGAGAAAATCTCTAGGGCCCAGAAAAAAAGGTAGCAAACTCCAAAAGTACTTTTCGTTCAGTATTCAAAATTGCACTCTATAATAAAAGTACCCAAACAAGTAATTACTTACACTTAATTTGTTCCAAAATAATTAAGTCATTTCAATTTATTGTTTTAGAATGTAAACTTTAAAGCTGTATTTTACTGTGACATAAACGTTGAATGTATAKAATATGAAAAGGATTTTTAGGCAGATTAACTTTAAGCTTCCTGACTTTCAGCTGRTATCTTCTTTCAGTTGAAGTCTGAGATTGCCTCAACAGCAAATCACCTTTATAAACAAAGTAAAGTAATTAAAAGCTCTAAGCTTTCAAATAGAAGCTTCTATAATCCTTTTGTACAYTGTGATTTCCATTTAAAAGGGGAAAATTTGTTAGTTTTTGCATCGCTTCCCCTGTCCTGAAGGCAGAAGTAATAGCTATTATTATTTCAATGAGACAGGTGGCAAAATGTGCTCTCCTTCCCTCAGCTCCCTGCAAAATGTTGTAATGTATTAGGGATAGGTAATGGGCAAAGTGCATATTTCACTCAAAATTTTAGGTTAGCAAAATGAGTTGCCAAATATTTTCTTTCTGCATCAGTTTGTCTGTTGTTTCTAAGAATAAGAAAYATTTAAACATCATCTACTGCTAAATAAAAAGAAGTTGCTAAAGGGCAAGTTGAGGTAACTCTGAATGAAGTACTTATATCCCAAATATAAGAGAAGGATTATTTTCACTGAAATATCTAAATGAAGTTTCACCTACTTGAAGCTACGTATTGGTTTCAACAGGAACGAACCCCTTCAGAAGATGGTTGATGCCACCCTAATGCAGGTGTTGTGGATGAGAATGAACAGCTCTTTGCCTGTCAGCTGCAGAGGGGAAAACAGTGCTTGGAGTAGATTGAGCTCACCTTTAAATAACTAAATATAGGTGGGATGAATCTTGCCCAGAGTGTCCAAACATGGAATTAATCTGAAATAGTTATTTCTGAGTAGCTGTGTTAAAAAGCTTAGGTCTCATAATCAAGGATTTTAACTCCATCTGAGACTCTGAAGTAGTGCTTCTGCATCTACAACAGAACATAAACTGGTTGGCTGAGAAAATTTGAGTACCTTCTGAGAAAAACCTGAACTACAACTGATTTTTGGTACAGCATATGACAAGCCAGATAGCGTATGCTCTTTTCCATCAGTAGCAGATGAAGAAAATAACATAATAATATCTTTCTCTTTTGTATTTTGCAGTCAAAGTTGGGTTGAATAGACTTGGGGGGAAAGGTTTATATCACTATAGACAGAAATAGAGTAAGGAAGCTCAGAGGTAGGTTAACCTTGTGCCTACCAACCAAAGACTTCTGGAAAATCGGGAATTTCACAGACAAATGAAACTAGAAAAACAAGTCAGTCAGACAAGTATTGCTTTTTGCATGTAATGTCAGCATTACATTCTTCAAGGAATGTCTTTGTCTTCTCTAAACCTCTTTGGTTTTTATTCTAAAGAATATTTAATAGAGAATATTAAATATTAAAATACTAAATATTTTAATACAAGATCTTAAAATACTAAATATTAGAAAGAAGACGAAGAGCCCATCATTAAAACATTCAGATAAGGCAGCTGTGAATTGACGTGGATTACTCTTGGATGTTTGGGAATATGATTTAATTTTATCTGTTCACAGAGAGACTCAGTTATGTCAAGTTTCAGGTTTCAATCTTGATATTCATTGAAATCTGAGAGAAGTAGTAATATGTGGATATGTGACTAATCACAGCTGGCTTTACTATTGCAGGAACTTTTAAAGAAACATTTCTTGTCCTAGCAACAGGCTATAGGGTCTTTGTGTCCAAGCTGAGACTGCTAATGGGATGAAAGTCATTGCTGGGAATGAAGTGTGAATCAAAGTAATGGCTAGTAAGCAACTTGACCACCTTTTGAAAACTTGGAGGTAAAGGAAGGGGAGATGGAAAAGATAAGCATGACCAAGCAAGACTAACAGAACTACACTTTCACAGCACCACCTGCCATGCTTGCTCAAGGCTAGAAAGAGGAGATCAGTTAACGTAAAGTAGAAACACTTTTGGAGATACTATTTTATTTAAAAAAAAWTGGTCTCTGGTCAGTCTCCTTAAATGTAGATGTAATAAATGTGAGCAAGACTTGTTCCAAAATGAGGAGAAGAAGATGCTACAAACTGCATTGTAGGTATCTTACATCTTTTGTAATGGAAGAGTTGCATCTGAGTTGGACTATTCCCATTACAATAAAAAATAGCAGACTAACTTTTGAACCATGCAGCCACTGAATTGTTTTGACTTTATGGATGGACATATGCAACAAAATGAGCCTTGTGATTGATAATTCACAGCCATTAATTGAAAATGATATGTATTAATTCCCTCACAAAGGTATACCTCAAAATCCGAGTTCCATTAAAACATCTAAGAGATTTAAATGGCAAGTTTTATTTTGATTCAAGTCAGCAGACAGGAAATATTTAAATCACCTATTTAAAACTTCAAACATTTCAGGATTACCTATCTAGGACATTAAGTGTAATGTTTCCAAATGTTCATTGGTTTGACCTTTCAGAAAATTTTACAGTTAACTGTTCCTAATATTTATTTCCCAAAATGATATTTTAATTTCTCTAATTTCCAATTAAAAATGCTAATTGCATCTCTCTGGGTTTTATGTATGCTAAATAAGTAAATTAACGATTTCTATTAAAGATTTCCATTTTAATAAAATGATAAAATTAATATAATAGACAGGACACCTGAACCAAATATATTCAGGGTTGAACTTAATATTACTTTTGCATAGGCCTATGTAAACCAATAGATCTTCCTAATTCAACATGACTGAATTAATAAATAACAATATTTAATAAAAATTCAAATATTATTCTGTTTGGAAACTGAACTCARCTTTGACAAAAAGAGAGCAAGCCTTGTGCAAACAAATGCCTTGGAGTGACTTGAATGGATTTGATTATTGATATTTCTTGGGAGGCTGAAAGGGACTGAGATGAAGTGTTTTGGAAGGCTGTACGCAAGAGAGCACCATGGGTGTGTTTCTCCCCATAATTTTAACAGATGCAATTTTTACCTGCTGGGGAAATTCTCTTTTTGAAACATTATAACTTTGCAATTGCTATGCTTGCATGCCACATTTGGAGGATGAAATTTTGCTAATAGTCATCATGCATTAACTTGAATTATTTTGCGTATATATGATCAGAAATGATTAAGTAGATTTTTCAACCCTCTTCCTCTGACAAGCTTAAGCAAAATTTGGTTTCAAGAAAGCAATCATTATAAAGCCATCTGCTCGAGAATTATCTAGAACTTTGAGTGTTATAATTTTGTCTACATACCTGTTCTTGAGTTATTGATACCTTAACTCCTACTTACGGGAAACCTACTGGCAGAGATGTATAAATTTTGGATTTATATACTAATTACAATAAATTTTTGTGATTATTTATTTGCTGCTATAAATTGTCTAAACAAAAACCAGACAATCTTGCTATTCCCAAAAGAACTGTTTGGGCACTTCTTTTATGTAGGCAGTCTCCACCACGTTCCTAAGCCTCCTTAATTATTTTCTTATTAAATTATACAGGGGGAAATAATGTGCTGCACAAAGCAAACTTACAAATCTTATGTTTTGCTACTTTTCATTCAGCAATTTCACTTTCGGTACTTTGCTTTGGATGGTATTTAAAGCCAGCAAGCAGGTGGAAATTGGGTCATAGGAATTTTTCTGGTGCCAAAAAAACAACTTAATGGAAATTGAGCATAGCTTTATTTTCTAAGGAGCTTTTCTGTTCTCATCTGATTTTAGCATAATATTCTGCATTATGCATGTTTGAAACAATTGTAAATGAATGTGAATTTAGCTCTCAGCCGCTACTGTCAAATGCAAACAAACTTCCTACAGATATATCTCCTGGAAACAGGAAATATGTGATTTGAAATTTTAAAGCTTTACTTTTACATTTGTATAGTCTTTAAATTTAAGTATTCTTAGTCTAGAAAGGAGCTGAAGCTGTAAAACTCTGGTCTGCAAAAGGTTCTTTATTAGGTCAATGTTTACTATGAAAAATAATGGATAAAAATAGGTGTTGGGTGGGACTGCAGGTTGAATGGGTCAGCCATACATATAGTGTACTTCTTTCTCTGTTCTTAGTTGTTTTCCTCATTTTCTCTCTTCCTCCAGAAAGAAAAAAAAGAAAAATCACATTGGTGATTTATCATGATCCCAAAGAGCTCAAGGGAAACACAGCCATTAACGTTGCTCACTATGAAAACTATCTTGAAAGCTGTAATTATCTATCACCAATTTAAAATAAATTCTTAATATTTTTGGAATAAGATGCCCTGAGAGCTGTCCTCCTACACTGGTCAAACCACTGTTCTTCTCTCTCTGCGGCGCCGCTGAACGTGGCATGTGGGCAAGGAGCAGGGAGAGGAGATCAGTCTGAGAAGCATCTGTGTTGCTAATCTTACATCTCGGGAAGTGTTCTCTCCCCCCTGGAAAGAGTATTCTTAATAAATCTTAGGATTTTTCCCCCTTTCCTTTTGATCTATAAATGCTGAGCTTGATTTCTTTTGAAAAATATTTAGGTACACAGGAAACTTTTCTGGTGATAAATTTAGGTTCCTACAGATGTCTGGTGATTAAAAGGTTTAGCAGAGTCTTGGACTTCAGTATCTAATTAGACTAATTTTTTATTGTGGATCTTTTGGGGGCTTTTTAAGCTTGTACAAAGAATAAGACACTAGGTTTTTCTTCAGTTCAAATCTGACATATACCAACATAACCTCCTTTTTCATTACTGAATTGGCATGGAAAAGCAGTGGGTTACAAGCAGCTGGAAGAAATAACTAAAGTCTAGGTTCCTGTCTGGTTGTTTCAGGAATAGCGCGTGGAAGCTCTGAAACGGGGGATCCCCGCGTGGCACGCGCCTGCACGCAGCGCTCCAGCGAGCAGTGGAGACCGGCTGCGGTGGAGCGCACGGCCCGGCAGGCTGCCGATCCCCGGGGCTGCTGCTGGTCTGCCCCGGAACGAGCTTGCAACTCCAGGTCACAGCCTCTGGYTCCTGGAATCCCCCAGGTTTGTCAGAAGAAATTATTGATGAATGAGCACATCAAAAAACTAAATGTATGCTATTTGCATTACTGCTGTTGCGGTATTTTTGTCAGTCCTGTTTATGAAAGGCATTTCCCCAGACGTGAAATGTAATAATATAAACCCAGTTGAGGTAGCATCTACCTACCTCTTTTCTTGTTGCTGATAATTAGTCGAAAAGTATTGTGAAAGAACTATAATTTTTGTGTCTTACCATTCAGTTTAGGTAAGTGATAATTCAGAATTATGTCAATGGATTGCAAGGATATAAGAAACATAATTCCTACAGATAAATAATAGATTTTATAACCTTCTTAAACCAGCTTGTTTATAGCACTAATTCATAAAAACATATTTTGTAACAGAGATGAATGTACTTTTTTCAGACACAGCCACGTTTACCTGCCAAAAATCTGTTACATGGMGTTTTTTTTTTAGTCAGTAGGATACTTAATTATATCTTGATAGGATTCTACAGCTAAGAAGGATCGATGTTTTAATTTTACCCCCTTTTTGTGATGCATTGTTTAAAATTTAATGAGGACGCACTGCTAGAAGGTGACATGCAGTATATTCAGCAGTATATAATATAATTTCAAGAAAGAATGTATTATATTTAATCAACTTAATTTATTTTAATTAATGGTGCTTTGTGCTGTAACAGAGCAGCTGTTTGAACTAACTGAATAMAAAAGAAATGGAAGTCTTTTGTTCATTGCAGATATGGTTTGTTATTTTCTCAAGAAAATTATAGGTGATAGAACTTCTGCAAGTTATATCCTAATGTTACAGTGGTTTAACATGAATATGTAAAAATCCATGCATCTGTAGTAAGTTGACTCCCATCGTTTATTTTTGTCATTAGTATAATTGGAATAAACACTATTTTTTTCATTTTTCATTTCATTATTTTTCATTATTTATTTTTTTAGTATACCTTTTGTGGTAAACAACTTGTCATTAGACATTCACACCATTGTAAATGTTGTTGCTGGGCCAATCTCACTTTTTTATATTAGCACAATATGCTAACATTGTTCAATTCAGTGATAGTTGAATAAAATCAGTGTTTATTTCTATTTAGATTTATGTAAACTAAACATTTTAGCCAGTATGTCGTTTCTTTGTGAAATGAAACTTTAAACAATTGATTGCTTTTTAATCTTGCACTGTAATTGTTTGCAGTTTTTGGTTATAACTCACTTTAATTTTTATAACTATTAAAAAAACCTTACAGATTTTTTGTTTGTTTGTTTTACTTTGGAGAACCATGGCCGTATTATGTAAGTAGCTGAAATAGTCTCTATGGGTTTAGAATATTTTCTAATATCTCAAAGGTCTCTGTACTTTTTTAAGTGCTTTTAAGTTGAGTCAACGTATAGCCAGAAAATTTGCTTGAAAATGTGTCCATTTGCATGGACAGGTGCACATGAGGCAATAAAATAAAAATGTAGATATGTTAATTGGCTTCTCACTTTACCTAACTCTGAGTAGAACAATTTTTATTTGATATTTTGAAGTGGAACACCTAGAACTGTACCCTAGTTAAAGGAGACATCCAAATTCATTGGTGCTCATTTTAGTATTTTCCTCGCTGTCTTGATCTAGGGCTGTTCTGTTCTGCTTTCTCTTTTAATTAGGCTGAGTTGCTTTATTGCAGACTAAATCTTTCTGCCCTAACAAGGGCTCTGAAGATGTTTTTATCAGAAATTAAATGGATAATTTAATGGATAATAAATAGGCCATCTATTCCAAGTCTATGCAGGATCTTTAGCTATTCAGTGACCTATTCAGTGACTGAACATTCTGCAGAGAAATGGGGAAGGATATGTAAAAATCAGGTTTGTTTGCTACTGATATAATGGTGTGTATTTGTCTGATGCTTCTCTGTTGCATGCATGTCCAGCACCAAAGAGTCCTAGATTTTCCAGAGCATTTTCTTTTTCTAAATAAAGTGCTAACCACCAATCCTGATACCTTTGTAACGTTGCATGTTAAATTTGTAAGATAATCTTGTGGCTTTTCTGAAAAGTTTTCCCTTCCTCATACTTTGCTTAAAACCTTTAAAATCTTTATTAAAAGAAAAGGGGTACCTAGAAAACTCTGTATGCTAAAGAAATAATCCCTCCTCCTCTTTTCTTAACCAGATATGATGCTACCTTATGTTTTCTGACAAAAATAACTGAAGAACATCATCTTTACACCTTTGGAGAACTCCCATGACTTGTGAGGATCTGCGAGTTCCACCGGAGTGCTCTGTGTATTTAAAGGTATGTATGTTACAACCATTTAGTGAAAGTAGCTGTCTTGCAGTTTCAGGCATTTCACAGTTGGAGTTGTAGACATTCTTTTGCACTACCTGACATACATACCCAAAGGTTTCATGCATGTCATTAAATTGTCGGTGTAATTGTTACTATTGCATTGTGAGACTTGATGTTATAGGATATGTGGCTGAGAATAGAGAAGCTTTCACGTCCTTCACAAATTCTCACTAGTTAAAAATATTGAGAAACAGATGGAAACATTCTGAAAGACAATTTTTATTAGAAGCTTCAGCTTACCTCAACTGTTAGCTTTGAGGTGAAATATCCTTTTGTTGGTGTAAACAAGGCTTAAAAATGATTAGTCATTTTCATAGTGTTTTTATTATTATTATTACCACCATTATTTGGTGTGCATTCATGGAAAATTAATAGGAGTTCTGGAATTCCTTTCTTCTGTCGTCACTTATTCTCCCAGTAGAAAAAGTTGCTCAAAATCCTGACGCAGCTGATTACTTAGCTCAAAAAACTACAGTTAGGTAACTTTTAAAGCTGAAATACAAGACTTCAGGGTTTTTAAAGCAAGCAAAAAGAAGGAGGGAGCCCTATGCGTATGCACTGTAGTACAATCTCTAACTATATTTTCAAAAAAAATCTCTTTTTTCTTAATTTTACTGAATAGACTGGACAAAGAAGGTGAGATCTAAGGCTGCACAAAAATCTTAAACTTTCTAATATTTTTCATGCCTGACTTTGACTATCTGATCTTGTAGACACATTCTTTAAAAGTTAGTAAACAGCAGTTGCTGCAGGCTTTTGGTAAACAAAAGTGATGAATTATGTGAAAGATTTTCACCTCAGATGTTGAGTTTGCCGTGCTGAGTTGCTGCTTGTTTTCTAAATGAGCACATACAGTTCCAAAGGATATCTGCACTTCGTATTTCACTCAGCTTTGCTTTTCTGCCTTTTTCTCCTTTGAGATTCAAGCCTCCAATTCAGATTTATGCTCAACTAATCTTATTAAAGAAAATAAGAACATTTAAAATGCATCTTGTACTATTCTGAGCACTATAAGCAGGCCTAGACTATTTTACTGTAACTATGTGAATGTGCTTTACATATATATTAACTCTTTAAGAGAAAAAAAGAAAGGGATTTGATGTTAGGTTTTGATAGAGCATCTCCTACACTGAGAGACGTACATTTCTTCATGTAGTTGGGATCAAAAACATGTTTAAATCTGTTAGCAAATAAGTAAAATGCTGTAGAGGAAATGCTTCTAGAGARAAAGTATTTTTACAAAGATTCTGTAAACAGATGTCTTTTTCATACGATTTAAAGAATGGTTTATTTTCTAAAATTAGATCCAAAGATGTATATATATTATTTGATGACATTCAGATCTTCTCTTTTAGTGTGAATCCACTGACAGTCCTTGAAATACCTTTTAAAAGAAAGATAAAAATTTCATAATCTCTGTATTAGAAGTTGTGATAAGGCAAACTGATTATATACATTAGTAATTCCTTCAATAACTTTGATGTCTAATCTTACAAAACTGTGGAATTTTCTATAAGGTAAGTGACAAGGATTTTGACTTACCTTAACATTTGTTCCAAGTAATAAGTCCATTGTAGATCTCATAGAGAAAATTGAGTGCTCTGTGATGAGTTGCACCAAACTAAAGAGATTCATGCCTGGTCATCTGGAGTGGGTTAAATCTGTATCTGGAATTTTAGCATGTGAGTCACAGTGAGCAAATTATGCTTCTATATTAACAAATGTTTTGACTATATGTCCCAGATGGAAAAAACTGACCACTTAGATCTCACTGAAGAGCAGTTCTATAGTTCTCTTTTGACCTTATTTTTTATTAATGTTTTATTGTTTCCTGCCTGGGGGGAGGGGRGAAGTATTCATACAGCTTCTTTAATGGTTGTGTTTCACCACAGTGGAAATCAATCAAAGTTTGGAAGAATACTGCAGAATGGCTTGCCAGTACTTTGAAGTGCATGGCAGTCAAAGCTGTTTGGACACGGTTTAACTTGAACATTGTGTTAATGTGTCATTTTCAAAGTTTCTGCTCGTGGTTCTCTGCCCAGAAAATCAGAAGGCAGTATAAGACAATGCACTCTTCCTCTATCTTAAGAACACATAATAATGAGGAGGTGCTGAAAATATTAAAAATGTATGTGACTTCTGAAAAGTAAGAGTCAAATAATACTCATAAGTCAAGGACATAATTTGTTACCTATGATGTTAAAAAAACAGCTGTGAATGCTGTCCATATCTTCTGGAGACCTCATTCTTTATAAATTTACAGATGGTTTGAAATTGCAGTTTATTAACTAATGTATAATTTTGCAATGTTCCGAAGAATGTGCATTTTCGTCAAGAACAAACAGCTATCTCAGGCAGGAAATCTCCCTCTGATGTTTCCAGATAGACATGAATAACAACTCAAATTTTGGCAAACTTATTTGACTAGTGAATGACACATTGAAGGCATGAAGAGCCATTTTATAAGTATAATTGCATAGAGTTTTTGCTAAAATCATCATAACTGTGTTAGTTTTTATTAAAGGTAAAAACTGGACAAAGGACCTGTGATTTTCAAATTGAGACACAGGTGTGTCACAGGTCTGTTAATGTTTCATCAGCTGGAAGCTGACTGGATTGCTTTCTTTCACTTTTATCTCACTGAGCTCATATACCTTTACACTTTGTTTGATCTGAGTTGGAGGCAGAAGGAGGTTTCCCTCTAGTTTACTTTCTAGTCAGGACTTTTTGTCTTCTACCTCTTGCCAAACACAGGACTTTGGTTACTTGCATAAAACCACCAGGATGAGTACTAACAGCTGTGTACCTAGGTTCCCTGGAAGATTAAGCATATCTTTTCCTTTAGCTCCCATTTTCCTCACTCGTGGTTTACAATTCACCTCTTAGAAACAGACAGTATTTGAAGCATAGGTGTAAAAGTTCCATAAAATCAATGATTCCTGGCATCAGCTGACACAAAATATTATAAAGATGAGAAACATTCGGTATGTACTTCCCTTCCTCAGTTTTGAATATTGTTTTGGGCTTAGTTCTTGCCCTCTGTGTCATCCATTTCTGTGCGTAACTTTTCTAAATTACATTGCATGCATGTCTGTGTTCTGAAGCCAGTTTCCTTCTTGCTTGGCTGAGAAGGCCCACGGTAAGGACAGTGTGCCTCTGTTCCTCTTCCTGCATAAGTTTTCTGTCAATCCATGATTCACTGTAGTTCCCAAAGCTGTGAGTTTCTGTAGTTTGGGGATCTGGTCGTAACATATGATCTTCCTTTCAACTTTGGGGGAAATTCCACAACTCCAAACCCTGGTCTTCCTGGAAGAGTTTGGGTGAATTGATTGCTTCTGGCTCAGGCACTCCATTGTCCTAATATTTTCCCTCCTGAGTAGGAGCTGCTAGGGTGGGACGTCTTCCRCAGTCCCGTGGCTGAGACGCTTATGACTCAGCCCTGACAGCATATGGTTGACTTCACATCCTCTGAAGTATTTAATGATACAGCAATTTCATAACCGCAGTGGATATTCATGTTTTGTACACAGATAGATCTCCCACTTTGTGATATGTACTTAGTTTCAGATGTATTTTCTTAACAGCTTGAGTGTTTTTCTTATAAACTGTACTAGTGGCAGCCTACACTTCRCACAGTGCTGTTCACCTGAGTGCTTCTTATATATGGAGCATGTAAACAGGTGTCAGAGTGGACTACAATACGAAAAACAAGAATTTACACACCACATARAATAAAAGGGGCTAGTTACAAAGGCAGCTGCTTTATACAAATCTTAATAAGATGCAGGCAGTACTTCTCGGAGAAGAATGTGACACTATATGTGAAACAAGAACACAGGAAACACTGACGCAACAAAAGCCAATTCCATAATTTTTCCCCGATTTCGTATAGACAATTCAGTATTGCTCGTAAGACAAACTAGGAAGGCTATGAAGGTATAATCATAACATTTTCCATATATTTGAGGTATGTCCGTAAGGTATGTCTCAAATTCATTTTCTAGATRTTATTTATTGGACTGCATGATATTAAAATAATCATCATAATAGAAAGTTTAGTTTTACGAGGGACTATACGTAGTTCTCAGAGGGCAAAGTTGTTCAGGCAAATTGTGCCTGGCAACCTGATTGGCTTCTGTGGTGAAATGTCAGCTTCTGTGGAGGAAGAAAGCGCAGCGGGTAGTCTGCCTTCATTTCAGCAAGGCTTTCAACATTTTCTCCTCTAGCATCTTTGTAGCCCAGCTGGGGAGATATGGGTTGAGTGGTATGTTATAAGGCTGGCTAGGCCACCGCAGCCAGTTTTAAATAGCAGTTCTCAGTGATCAGTGCTAGGGCTGCTGCTTTTTAACCTCTGCAGCAATCTGAACTGTGAGGTGGAATGAAGCTTCATCAAGATCACGAATGAGGTTAAAAGGAGGATGAGTGAATGCATAGAAGGGCAGGCCTGGCATTCCCACGAACCCCGACAAGCTGAAGGAGTGGGCTGACAGGAGCATAATGAAATCCAACAAGACAAATGTAGTCTTTCACCCAGTTGGAATCATCTTGAGAAATGGAAGAGCTGGACTGACTGGGTAGGCATCAACTCTGCAGAAAAGGGCTAGGTATCCCAGTAGAAAACAAGTTGAACTTGAGTCGGCAATGTGTCCTTGCAGCAATGAGCACTAACTGCATACTGGACTCCATTAGCAAGAATTTTGCCAACTGAATAAGTAATTATTCCCCTTTCACCAGCACTTGTGCAGCAGCATCTGAAATACTGTATCCAGTTTTCAGTCCCCTGGATATACTGACAAACTGGTGAGAGACCAACAGAGGACCACCAAGATGATTCAGGGCTGGAATGAGGTGTATAAGGAGACACTAGGGGAAAGGGGTTGATTCAGTCTGAAGATAAGGCTGGAGTGGGTGGAATTTAAATTTAACTAGACAGCTCCCAGAGCTATAACTTAGAAGTAAGTCAAATGTTGAGCTGGAGGCTGGATTAGAGGCTTGTGGTGATCATTTTCAAATTAAATTCCCTGAATCTAAGGTATTCTTTTGTTAGTTTAAAAATATATATATATACATACATACATACATATATATATATATATATATATATATATATATATAGCACATCACAGGTGCAGCAAGCCTTGTAGATTATTTCTTGATACATTTGAAAATAATTTATTTCTATGTGTTGTATTTGCTGCTTTTTTCATGATTCAGGGTAATGACTATGTCTTTCTTGATAATACTTTGTAGATTTATTAATAATCCAACCAGATAGAAGACTAAAGGCTTGGAAGCGTAGTTTTGGCTACCACTCAACCAAAATCTCTCTCCTTTTCTTCTGCTACAGTTCAAAGAGAATAATAGTGTCATCCATATTTTTTTTGGCATACATACAGTAAACTTTTTCTAAAAGTATTAGAGCTACATCACTTCTACTTGGTTTCATGGTACTCTCAGTGCACAATTTGCTTATCTGGCTAAGCCAATCTGAGAGCTACTCCTGATGAGAAYTCTCCTCTTGACCTCCAGATTCCTGCCTCTCTCCTGTGACTGTTCAGGGAACTAATCTGGCAGAAGACTATTTCCCTTTTTTGTAAGGGTAATCTTTGGTTTGGTTAGCTCCTTGAACTTGCTACAGAGGATCAGAGAAGCACTGATGCTCGTTCGCAAGACAGGAGGTGAGAACGTGGCCAGAGGCAAGGGAAACCTGCTATGGCAGCAGCTAGTCAACCTATTAACTTAGCTCCAACAACAAACCAAGCTTCCAGTGTCATGCTCACTATTTTCAAATCAAATTCTTTATTTGCATTTCTCCTGGCTGGTGTATGTATGAACTCATCAATTAAAGCTCAGATAGTTAAAAACTTATCAGATCCCAAATGATTTACGAGGTTTCAAAGACTGAAGAATGCTAATTAATGTACAGTAGGGCATTTGCAAACTTACTAAGAGGAAATTCTGAAAATGTTCTAATTTTACACCAGTGTATGTTGTGGTATTTCTACTTGTAATCCCATAACATTAAGTATATTTCTTGCATATGAAGAATATAATTAACAGAAAAAGACATTTTAAGTCGGAGATTGTGCAGGATTTATGTGTTGGCACTTTCTGAAGTCCCACCATTTCAATATTCTAAATAAGTATTGCTTGCTGTAAATTATATTGCTTCATTCAATAGCTGGGTGCTTCTGCAATTTAGTTTGACTAATTCTGAATACCATAGTAATATTTTACAAAAGTAGGTATTTATGCCATGAAAACCAGATAATCACTGGCAATGATGAATGCCTTTGACATTTCTGCAGGATCCTTTAGTTAAGTTTTGAAGATATATTTGTTTAAAAAGAAACCATGAAAGTTGGAAAACAAACTTTGACCCACTCTTTGTTTGTAGAATGATTTACATTACTAATACATTAACTATTACAAAGAAGAGAACTTAGACCAGAAATGTTTTCTGTTTACAGTGTATAAATATGATAAACATTTTTTAAAAACTAGGCAAGGGGACAATGTGCTGTATTGTCCACATTAAAAAAATCAAAGGTCTGGCAACTTTTTCCTTTGAAATGCCGGAATGACCGAAAAGCTTGGAAAAGATTTTGATGTTGGCAGCAAAGTGGCCTGCTTGTTGAGCATGTACTTTTTCTTATTTCCAGGTTTTAACCCGTTAACTCCTGATATGATCTCTGCTTGCTAGATTATAGCAGAAAACTCTTTGATAATTCCATTGCCTACTTTGTCCCATAGCCCCTCTCTGCCAACAGCTCTGTAGCTGCTCGATGTGCTCTGTTCCCTGACGGGCCTTAATGCGACCATACTGCAGGTACCTTCCAACATAGACCTAGTAGCATAGCAAATCTTTACCTGTTGTTGGAGGTGGTTCAACCTAACCCAACTAGCTTAAGAAGTTTGTTTTACCTGCTCAGACTTSGAAATGGTAAAGAATTAGTTTTTTAAAAAAATAATAATAATAAAAAGAAACTTAAAACTATCACAGCTGTTTCTGAAGTGTTTGACCATGGCTGTAGAGCCTTACTGCATCTGTCTGCTCTACTGCTCAGCTGGCAGCACCTGTCGTGTTACAGGGCAGCAGAGCCGAAGGAATGTTGGCTTTGCAGTCATTGCAGTGCACAGCTCGGTGTGTTAAAATTTAACAAATAGACAGCAGTTTAATTTCACATGCTCAGCATGGAACTGTGATAGTTTTCTTCCCAATTTTTGTTCTGAGGAATTAGCATAAAATGTCATGGACTTAAGCTGTGAACAGAGCTGGTATGAAAAGAGTTCAGTGTGCAGAAGGTTGGCCTTATTCAATCTGACCAGCAGTTAATGGTTATAAGGTATTTGCAGATACGCAGCCTTTTCACCTGCTGTTGAGAGAGTTATGACACATGAGATTTGTATCTGATTATGATAGTTTAAGGACCTTAATCTGTCAATGGGATCCTTCAGAGCCACTGAACTGCACACACTCTGAACTTTCTTTTTATCTGTAAGTCACAAATTTTTCTTTACAGTATCAACTTTAACTGTGAACAACCTTACATGAGTTACAGTAAGGTAGCTGTATAAATAAACTATTTTCAAAGCTTTAGCATTAATTCTGTTCTGTATAATTCCTATCCACTCCTTCTATGTTGTTACAAAATTACCATACTGCTTATGTAATATAGGATTTCCGTAAGAATCCAGATGTTTGAAAAACATTATTTCAAAAAGAAATAATTCACTGTGAGCATCAGTTTAAAGTTGAACTTCTTCAGGCCCTAATCATCTTAAATAATTAATGTTTTCTGTGACTAATTATTGATGATTACTCTGTTTAAATATTGGGTTTCTCACTGCAAAATAACTACCTTGGTATTTTTATTTTAAATTGAGAGATGAAAGAGTGTATCTTCAGACAAAAGAATATACAATCAGTAGAATCTTGAGCAGCAAAATCCGGATTGTATGTGCATGTATGTGTGTTTCTGAGACAAAGGTGCATGCATAACTTGCAGAAAGTCAACTCTCAACTTGTCATGTCACCAATGTCTGTTATCTAACAGATGAAATTCGTGCAAATGACTAGCAGAAATACTGAGTAGAGAATCTTAGTTTTAYTTCTGATTTGCACAGAAATGAATAAGTATACAAAATGCCATAAAGGAGAGAATAAGGGCCAAGAAAAATTGCCGCTTTTTAATTCCAAATACTTTTGTTTTACACTTTCATTTTTATTGACATAAACATGATATTTAAAATTAGATAATCTGCATTTAAACAACTACTTTATATCAATTGTATTTATATCTGAGTGTATTTAATCTTTCTAAAGTTTATGCTATAGAAAAATGTCTTCTGTAAACTAACAATTATTTTTCTTACTGCTGATTAATCATAATTATGGCAAACTCACTGAGAAACCTCTGGGATTCTAGTATGCTCCTCAACATTTTGCTGTGTGCTAAGTCTTTCCTGTTCCCACCAGTCTCTGAAAAATACTGTTTTCTAGTCCCTCCAAATGTTCTGGGTAGCTGACTTGCTGGTAAGGTGTTCCAGTGCCTTAATTTATGGATTTGCTGTATCCTTTRCTTCTTGCAGCTTCCAGTGCCTACTAGCTCCAACATTTTTAAACCCAGTAGAGGGTGTTGCTAATTATGGGGTGGTGGGTCTGGGTAGGATTTAAGATTTGCTTTTCCAGCAGAAAATTCCTGCCATTCATTTTGAATGCTGGCTGTACAATGTTTGCAGAGATTTGTGTATTATTTAAGTGCATTGTTTTACTTTACTTTCCATCCARGTCTTCGAAAGAGCCCTAGTCTGAGGATCATAGGAAAACATTTGAGAACAAAAGCATTACTCCACCCCTGTTGCTGAAGCAGATATGTTATAAAATTGAGATGATTGAGCCAGATAGCAATAGTAGCAGCCACTAAATTTCTTGAAGTCATGACAAAAGTCTTGAGGAAATGTACTTCTAGAGAAAAGATTAGAAATATATTTACTTCAACTTCGCTACTTAAAACTAATTAATATAGGCTCCTCTAGGAAAATTGAAGTCAGTTTCTACAAAATCTAAAATTGTATATGTGAAATTCTTGATTATACTTAGGCTTTTTTTCCTTATATCTTCTTTCTCTATTTCTTGGAAGATTTTTGTGGTCTTAGCTCTTCGCAGTTCCTATATTAGCTACGGTCAAACTCAAGTCTAAAATTTTTTCTTGACTTAAACCTAGATCTAAAAACTTGTTTTTAAATTATGTTCTGTATGTTTACCTTGGTAAAAATGTAACTTTGAGTTGGTACATTTCTTGTTTGGATCAAAATCTGGCCTTGATGCTCTGCAGTAACCAAAGTTGTTATGACTTTGCTGTTAATTTCAATGAATAAGATTCCAGGCCAGCTCATCTTCTGAAAAACAGTAGCTTGTTTATGCCTGTCCAAAACCTGTTGATTTTGGTTTTTGTTTTTTKTTGTTGTTGTTTCTTGGAATGCACTAACTACTGTCAGGCTTTGTGTATTTCCTACCTGAATGATGTCAAATGTTTCACCTTCCTCATACAACTCATTTATTGAAAAAATGCCTACTTAGTCAGCTTCTGTTGGATTTAACTTGAATCCAGTTTTGGTCATTTGATATGAATTCTATGTGATTTAGAAACCTGGAACTCAGGCTTCTCTATCCATAGGATGATGGAAGCAAATTTCATTACACTTCTCTTTTAAAACTTTGAACTGTGCTTTGCAGCATTTGTTTTCAATCTCTAATATTGGTCTTAAAATATGAGCTTTCRTTTTAAGAGAGTTCCTGCAGATAAGTTGTGCAATAAGCAGAATATTTATTTTACAGATGCATAAATAAATTATTTGTAGTTTAGTTTCATGTTCAACAGTTTCGTCCACAATCTGCAGGATGATACCTTTGTGTTTTTCCACCTCTGTGTACTTTTGGGAATACATTAAGTAGTGTTTTGCAGTTGACACTTTATGGATCTTTTTGCAGTTTGGATTGTGCAGATCTTTTGTCTAATATTCTTGAAGAGATTGAAAATCAGTTTTTAATTTTTCCCATAATTTGTGAAATATTCAGTCTTTTGCTTTTTGTTTCCTTCTCTGCTGCTTCCTGKCTTGCATTCCATTTTAGACTACTAGGTGTGTTCATGCACTTCTATTTTCTCCATGAAAAACTGTTATCATGTACAAACAGCAATACGAAATAACTTGAGGCAAACATAAATGTTAGCGCCTGTGTTCCGTGGCAGTGGTATTGCAGTCAAAGTATTGGGAGAAACTAACATCTGTTGACCGATTTGTAGCACCTATTTGAAATATTTATTTATGATTGTTCTGAAGATTGTGATTCTATCACTGAACTATGCTCACATGTGGCAAATAAGCATTATAGTTAATATGCTATAACTAAGCTCACTCCAGGCCAGTGCACCCTCCATAATGAGTAGCAAGAAGTCTTACTATACCAGAAGAAACATTAACCCCAGAAAAAGGCAAATGCAAACTGGTAAAGATATTAATTCACTGCAATATGGTACTCTTGGAAACACAACCTTCCTTCTTCTTTTTCCTCCTAAATTAGGGAAAACTGAAAATGTTACAGAACTAATGATTTCTTTTTTTTCTTGAAGTTTTCTCAAAGTTCTTGCATCCTGTCCTCCTGGAAGCTCTTCCAGGAGACACTGAGGTAGTCTGTATTCTTGCTGCAGGCTGTGGTGCTCAGATAGCTGGTATTTCACTACATTTATTTTACTTCATTCTTAACCTTCTAACTCCTTGTTATATCTTCTTCCATATGTTCTATCTCAAAACTACTCTAAGAACTTAATTTTGGAAAGTATTCCTTGGGTTTTTTTTTGTATAATTTCATTTTATTCACCTATTAGAACAATTGTCTTATCTTCATGGTATTCTTAAAAATCACAAAACTATTTATAGGCTTTCATGCTTCAAATTAAGCTAAGTCCCAACTGTTCCATGAACTATGGTAAAGATAGCAACTTCTCACTTTCTTTATGAGGTTTCAGGAGTTCCAGCTGTGTGTGACAGGGTTCTCATTATTGTTTCACAATTTTCATGTGTTTTAGCATACATACAAAAGAGATTCTGCAAAATGGCTATTGTTCTATGAAAGATTGCAGTTGAGAATGATTAACACCTTGAAGGTTTTAAACTTTCAAAGGACAGATAATCATCAGAATCATTTTTTTTCTGGAAATTATAGAAGATTAAGGAAAGGCATCTTCTCCAGTTTGCTACTTTTCCTTTTAATTATCCTGAATAATCTTTTGGTTAAAACATCTCTTCAGTAACAATATTTTTCCTGAAAATGACAAGACAGATTTTAAGTTAAAAACATGGAAAATATTAATGCATAGCATATTACTGAAAAAGAAATGTATATATCATMACTTATGTTAATTGATTCATATAGTCAATATATTAGAAATATCTAAATGTAAAGAAGAGCAAAAGTGCTCTGTTTTGATTTTTGTTTTAAACATTCAGTTCAGCAGGTAATTATTATTCCATGAGTAGGCCCCTATTCCACAAACTTAAATATTGGTACTTATGCAGATAGGACTAAACCAATTATTTTTTGACCATAGTAATTTATGGTAGTGGAGAAAATATTTGAATTTTAAATATGCAGAAAATGTAAAGCAGTATTTTCCACTGAGTGGAAGTCTATGGATAATCTTGTCCACTGGTGGCATAAAGCCATGACTTGTAAGTGAATAAGTATAGATTATATATTGAATTTCATTACTTCTATTTTCCCCTATAGATAAGGCGTTTGCTTTTTTTCATGGATGGGAATGAAAGTGTATGAATTAAAAAAAAAAAAAGTTTTTGCAGTTATTTAATAGACTACTTTCTGCTTTTTGTAGCCTATAGTTTGAGATACTCTGATGCAAAAATGGAAAAAAAAAGTTAGATTTTAACTCGCTGGCTGAATTTCATTGAGAGCAGAGAGAAAAGAGAAATTGCAGTTACAACATAATTTATCTTGATAACCAGGGAGATTGAATTGCTTACCACATTCCCATAGTGCAAATATTTGTGCTACTAGGTTTTCTGGATCCTTTCATTGCRTGGACAGAATCTGTGATAGCTTTCCTCTAGGCCTTTCTAAGATAGATTTCTTTTGGCCTAGACAGGTATTGAAGAACAYAGAAGAACTGCAAAGATCATCTTTCTATATTTAATTACCAGTTCTCTTCATTGTCTTTACCCACTGTATTATAAATGCACACATTATTAGACAGCATAAATTCTAAATAGCATAGAAGTAAACAAAGAGTTTTAGAAAGCAGAGGTCCCACTAGGGGGGCGTAGTCTTGTGCATAGTCTGAAGAAAGCCTTGATTAAAACTTCTTATGCTTATTCAAGATTTCTTGAAGTGTTTAATTTTTTAATCCAGATTTTTTATTTTAAATTATTTAATAGCTACTGAAGAGACCTTGTACAAGTTGATAATTTTGCCAATAATGAAATGAACAAAAGAATTTACATCATCTGTGTTAAAACGGATTAAAACTTGTATTAGATATATTTCAGTGATACAGTGTTTGGAAAGTGAGAAATATATCAAAAAGTTGGATGAACGTCTATGTTCATTTTTAATATGAAAATAATTTCAAAATTAAAAATGAACCTCTACAGCTGAGTGGAGAAAGGAAAAGATAAAGGAAAGATATTAGGGACAGTCTTAGTCATCTTGGATACATCCATCCAGCTCTTCTCCACAGCATTGTAATCACCTACATATACATTGTGTCTTGAAAAATCATAGCTGTCCCSTACAAGTGGAGCGCTGCTATTAGGAAGGACACATCTCTCCAGGAGTTTGTAACTGCTGCTAACAGATTCTGTGATACCTTACTGGGTTTTTCTGACTTGTTGTAGTTATTTTAGTTCAATATATTCTCAAGGATCAAAATAGTATTATAAATTCTCACCAGTACAGAAAAAGCACCACGATAGAAGCACAGTGCTCTTCCTCAGGCTTCACGGGAAGTACTTTGCCATTATTTCAACACTGAAAAGCCAACAATCAGATTAGACATGCTGGTTTTACCAAGAAACTAGATAGGAAAGGCAATCAGTGTCATGAATGATCTCCTTATCAAATTCAGATTTGCTACTCAAAACTGCTATTCCAAACTCCAGATTGCTAAATTCTATTTTAGCAATTTGGAATTTGTCCCCTTTAGCTTGTGGAGCCGGATGAGAGCAAATGGTCTGTTGTGACTGTGAATTTCCTTTTTTTCAGGGAATTTAATTTCTTTCTTTCAGAGAATTTCTTTAATTTAATCAAATATGGTATTTTCATAAAAATATTGAAAAAGGTAATGAGTAAAGCAATATTAACAACAACCTGAATAACTCAGTCTAAAATTGTATAAGATGCCTGGTAACTATTTGCTATCAGCTTGATACAGTATCAGAAGTGCTGAATACTGAAACTGTAGCAGGAGCATAGAAAATGTAAGAGAGAGCTGATTTTAACAGAACACATGTAAAACTTATCACCTTATACACTCATTTCAATGCATCTCCTGGATATCATGAAAAATCAAAAGAAAAAAAAAGTTTTTTTTTCAAAATGAAAGGGTGGAATTTTCCTCTTAAAAAGATGAGAAGTATAGTAATAATAATAATCAAACAGCAGACTTGTTGAGGCAAATGCACTGGAATCATTCAGAAAAATAACTGCATGACATCATGTGAGAAAGATAGAACCAAAAAAGGGCAAGTTTTATAGGCCCAGCAGCTTCTATTCATTCCCAAAGAATTTCTCCTACTCTCAAGAACTGGGAGAGAGAAAGAAATAAAACCTTCATCTTTGGAATCACATATTATAAATATGTTGTCCCAGACAGGAAAGGTCAAATAAGTTTTTTTTTTTTTTTTTTTTTTTTTTTTTTTTTTAAGGAAGAAGAAGATGTTTCTAATAAGGAATGCTCAATGAGAAATACTGACCTACTGCTCAAAAAATCAGAGCTCCCAGTAATCCAAGGAAGTCTTGGAGCCACTGTGAATCACTGCATGCTCTTGTCATCCTACATTTTTGGCAGACTACTGGCTGCATATAAAAAGATAATTTTTGACGCCATTTCCCCCCCTGTCCACCTTGACCTCTCAGTACGGCAGGAAGAGTTTTTCTCCTTTGTGAATTCAGCAAGGAACTTGTTTGGCATTAGCAAATTTCAGAGAGATGAGCTGCTGCAAAACTGATCCTGTTCTTAGGCAAATAATTCTGTTGCCTAAGCTAACCCACATAGTTTAGGAGAAAATGCAGCATTTGGATTCAGAATACTTGCAGGACTGAGGTACTACATAATCTCAGTTCTTATGTCCTTTGCCATATTCAGACTACTTGGAAATAAATGCTGTGCTAAACAGAATGAGGTAAATCTTGCTGTGGTGGTTTGAGATTGCCACCCCCACTTTTCTGCCCCAGGCTATTTATCACACAGCAAAAAGGAACAGGCACCCGCCTTGGCCATTTCAGTTCTCTCTCTGGCATGGTAGCATAAATCATGAATAAAATGAGCCTATATCTTTAAGYGTTGGTAACGAGAGGGTACGTGTGCTATATTGCACAGGCTGATGACAGTTGATCATTGCAGGCTCTGTAGTAGGCATACCCTTGTCTTGCCCTCCTATTCAACATACAGGTAATTAAYGGTTCACATGCCTGGTCCCCATGACTCTTCCTCTTCTAGTTGTCTGGAAAGGCAGAGCCTGCCCCTGGTCTAATTCTCTGTGTGTTTTCTTCTCAGCCCTCAGAAACTGCATTGTAAGCCTGCTGCACAAAATCTACATTGCTGGGTGTACAGGATCTCAAAACACTTTTCAGCCCCAGTTTTCATGGGACAGTCCTGTGCTGTGCACAATTAAGCATCAACCAAGAGCTCAGACTTCTTGGGTAAGAAACCAAAGGGTGGCCTATATATATATCAAAGAATTCTAATTACTTTTAAGTACCCTCCAATTACATTATGACAACTGGATTTACTGAACTAGAGGTGTTTCTCCATTTTGCTAGCTTTAGGGAAACGATAGGCTGCCACAGACACCACACCACACACTGGAATCAGAGCCTGTAAATTTGATTATACTTTTTTTTTTTTTTAAGGCTTTATTAAAACCTGTTGAGTAATATTTTTGGTTATAAATATGGGAAATCTTTTCCATTTTATGAAATGCCACTGGAATAGATGAATATCATAAAATGATATATCTATTTTTTTTAATATTTCTACTATGACTTTTGTCTAGATGATTATTGCCAATTTATCCCCTTGTGCTTATTCTGTAACAGTAAAGCTTGGAATATTTAAAGAAAAATCAATTTATCTTTCTTTTCCTGTCTCTTTATCATTATTTTGTCACTTTCTGTAGTTCAAGAGCATCTGTCTCTGGGCAGATACCTGCTACCTGCCTCTTCATTTTTTCTGTGTTGTCTTATGGCTAGCTGCCATTACTGCACCTTCCCTCCAGCTGGTAGCAATTTTCACTTCATATAGTTCAATCCACTTTCTTTATTAGAAATTTTATTTGTCCTTGAACAYGTGCAATATGCATAGAAACAAGTATGTTATCAAATTATCATAAAAAATCCCTGGAACTGATATTTCTGGGTATGTGATTAAACTCATGCACTTTGTTAGTCATAGCGTTCTGCTTTTATCAAACAGAATAAAGGAAGCTACTCTCGTGGAGAATAAAGCAGAAAGATTAATGTCAAAAATAAGTTTACAAAAGCAGAAAGATAGTATCGATAGGGAAAGAGCTTTATCGTATGGAAATAAAAAAGAATTAGTTCAAATAACAGCAGTACTACAAGATTAGAATAGTTGGCCTAGCTGGGTACATTTTGGTGCACATATATAAGTAATCATATTCATTGGGTTGAATTAGTTTGAGGCTGCCTTCAGAAGGTAGCACATCTTAAAATAGCATCATTGTCCCATGGAAATGTCATTTCTGAGAATAACACCTAGGGCTTCAGAGGCATATTGGTAATTAAAGGTAGAATTGCTGGCTTTCTGGCATCTTAATTTTGATCACCTTCATTACTTAAAAAAAAATAAAAAATAAAAAAAAAAAGATTTAGAGAGTGTGTTTCAGATACTCTTAGCTTTGTGATTTAAAACCAAACAACAGTAGTCCCAAAGCTCTAAGATGCTGAAAGGGAAGTACCATTCTTAGAGGAACTCACCTAGACCATGAAAGTCATTCTTTAGGACCATGCAGTMCTCTAATGCCCCAGACTAAACCAGACTAAAAACGTGGCTGTAGTTATGGGCAATGTCATTTGAGTAGTTCATTTCTAAATTTCTATGCACAAGTTTAGTGCTGTGGAAAACATCGTATTGGCTTTGCCAGTAATTTTAGTGTTGTTTATTCATGTGCATGTTTGCAATGACACTGTGGTATTTATATATTATAGGTGCTTCACATGTGTATTCCTAGAAGAAAAAGTTTTTTTTAATGAAGTTAGGGAACACTTCTAACTAATAATAGCGAGTGAACAATGACAGTCTAACCTCTTCAGCAATTTTATGATTAGACAACATGCATTTTTCATGTGACTTTGGGAAAGGGTGAAGTGAGATTACCTGATGCACATTCAGGTAAAAGATGCATCTAAATGCAAGCTTGAAGAACAAATACTAGTTTAAATTCATTTTAAAAAATTTTCTGTAATTAGACTTAAAAATAGAAGCTCTGTAGTTGTAACAGTGCTGCAGCCCTCAATACTGCATGATATGCTGCATAATGCAACTTGGCCTACTGTCCAYCAGCTTACATTTGGTATGCAGTTGTCCACTGTTCTGCAGGATCAATTTTGGGGAACTGCTCATTTTAAAATAAGTATGAACCGTGGAGCTGTGAACTATGTGTATTCAGACACACATCACTCATGGACCAGTTCCATGAAAGCTTTTCTGCCGAGAGCCTGTTATTCTGATCCTTGCTGCACTCAGCAAAAGCATTAATCTTTTCTGTGAAAATTTTCTCGCTTCATCTTTTCAAAAGTTGGCAGTTTAACCTCAGTTACTTATATTCCAGCATCTCTCAAGAGTCAATAGGAAGAAATAAGAACTTCCAGAAGGCAGTTTTTCTGGTTTGCCTTAAATGCCCTTGCTGGATCAAGATGCAGCATCTCTCAAGCTGCCTATTTCTTTCCACAGACTGCACAGAGAGTCCACAAATTGCTTCAGATTTAGACATTCATCTTCTTTTGTCTCTCTACAGCAAATGAATCTCACCTGAATCATGGTAGAAAGGGCTGTGCTTCTTTTGCCTTATTTGCATAAGCAGATGTAAAGTGTTAAGAAAAATCTTCCAATCAATATTTTAAAAAGGCAAAATCTTCTTCAGAGAGTCCACATGAAATACAAGTATGTGGTTCTTTCTTAAAACAAAACACTCAAACAAGTGAAAAAAAAAACATTTCTTGTGACAGAAAGAATTCCTTATATTTGTTTTTGGAATTTACTCTAAAAATGCATTTGAATGACCTGCAGGTTTATTCAGAAAATTGTCATCTAAACTTGTTGAGCAAAGAAGTGTTTACTGTAACAGTCTAGAAGGCTTTATAAATGGAACAGCTAATCCCTCTAATTCAATTACAAAAAAATTATGTCGTGATATGACTTGCTCATAATTGATGCATCTTCATCTTTATTGATAAATTGTGTTTTTCGTATTTAACAGGATATTAGGGAGAATAACRCATTTTAAAATCTGAACCTTAAGTGAGAGTCATGAAGTTGTAGGTAGGATTTAAGAAACTGCCAAGAGTCATGACAAGACCTTTTTTTTTCATGCAGAGGTAAGAAACCTGTCCAAGGGGGTAGCTTTCAAAACCGTATACTTTGGATTATTTTAATGACCATCACTCTAGAGTCTGATTACTAAAATGAGAAATTTATGCATTGAGGAACATTCAGTGTTTTACTGCTTGGCATTGTTAGTTCATTTTAGATGTCATGCACTATTAAAACTCGGAGCAAAGCGCTGGAATTTGGCTAAAATTATATATTATGTTTCTTCGAGCAGAGATAAATCCTAAACCAAACTCTAAAAGTCTCAAGCTTCTGCTGATGTGTGAGCTGGGTCAAGTTCTGTATTTCACAATCTATGTGGTTAAGCAAGCAGTTGAACTAACCTATACACTATATGTGGCATGTCTTTTCTTACACTCAGCTCAAAAGCATTGGTTTATATAAAAAGTACCTCTTATTGCTACATTCTGAAAAGTGTATGTGGTATACAGAAAAAAAAAAAACTTAAAAGAAAGGCAGATTTAGTTTGAATAGCCTCTGGATCAAAGTTAGAAACAAATGAAAAACTCTCGGGAAAAACAATGACTTTTAACCCATTAGACTAATGTTAGTTAGACTACAATGGGTAATATGTACCATGATGTAGAGAAAGAAGATTTAAAATGGCTCTCACACTCTAAAAAAATGCTTGGTGTGGGCTTCAGTCTCAAGGACAATTTCCCCAGTTGTTTCTGAATTATCCGAACATATTCTAGGAGTCAAATGCTTGAGACTGCTTGTTTTAAGTAGTGTGCAGATGTAAAGGTATTTTTTAATTTTTACCCATTGGAATAGAAGAGTTCCTATAAACCATGGTACAGTATTATTAGCTAGGAAGTTAGACATGCATTGATATAGTATTTTAACTTTTCTGTGTTAATTTTTTTCTTAATCTTTTTGAACATTAGTGATATGAACAGCAAATCTTTAGTATTAATGTCATTGATAGTATACTTTTGATTTAAAAGGAACTTTAAAAAATGCTTGTTAGTAAAAGGATGATAAGAAACAGAATGTCATATAAGTGATGGTCAAAGAGGAAGGAGACAATGGGATACAAGGTGTTGTAGAAATTAATCTAGTGGAGCTGTAAAAGGTACTCATGCATGTTAAAAATGAGATCAAGAAGAAAAGAGTAGAGACAAATCCATTTTAAAAACTCTTGGTGTAGCTAGGTGTCACTTTCTGCTGTAAACCACAAAGAATGAGTGAATTTTCCTGTAACTGAACTGCAAATATTTCTCTTATTTGGGAATCTAACTCACCTCTTTTTACACTAGGTATAAGTAAGTTGAAGAAAAAAATACAAAAAATTGTAGAACAAACTAAGAAAAATTATTTGCAATTATCTGTAAGATAAATTATGGATGATTAACCAGTGGACTTGTGAAGAACAAACTGTGTTAAGCAAATCTAACTTCCTTCTGTGATAGGATAGCAGCTCTTGTGAATGAGTGAGAAGCAGTAGGAGCTGTGTATTTTAATTTTGATAAGGCTTTTGAAAATACCTCAAACCCCATTGTCATAAACTAGGTAGAGAAATAGAGTTGACTACGTGCCAGACTGGATTTTCCACCTCCAGGTTGTGGGCTAGAAACCATGTGCAAACTGGGAGAACATCTCAGTGAGAAAAGATACTGCTTATTGGCAACACATTGCCCCTGTGAAATGCAGCTGTTTCTCATAGATACCTCTCTCAAGGTGCTGTGACTCCTACTTCTGGCCTTTTCTTTAAGCTATTCAGAATTTACTCATGGATTTTTATGGTATTCTTGCCATAGATTTCTGACCTATACTGTAGATTKCTCTATTATAAAATGGATATAGTGGTGGTTGAAAAGTACTCAGAAAATTGTTAAGAACTGAGTGGGCTTCCCAGAGCCACTTGTACTGTTTATATTTTCCTTAGTTTCCTGAACAGTAGAGTAGGATGTTAGAATTATAATTATTAAATTTGCTCTGTGACAAGATTTAGAGGGGACCCAACACACTGAAAGGCAGCATTAGAATTTAGAATACACTTTAAAAATTCAATAAGCAGTTCTGAAAAATGTAAGGTATGCAGCAATGCGCTGGCTGAGCAAGCTGAGGGAGTGCCTGCTTTCCCCTCCTGCTGTTCTTGCCCGCTCTCAAGCAGCCACTTTGCTGTGCTGCCCTGACGTAGCCGTGTGGGCTAGCATGGAGCTGACTCGTCCACCTGAAAAATAACATAGCCAAAAGCCACAACTGACCGAAAATTAAAAACCGGAAACAGAAGGCAGGAAAGATTGTGTGGAGAGTTTGGGGAACATTTAATGCAGAATTACTACCAAAGAGATTTATAGAATCATAAAACTGTATGACTACAGAGTGCAGTTTTGGGAAGTGTATTTATTGTAGCGTTCATCCCAGGAGTTTTCCCACTAATGTTGAAGACCAAGTGTTTCGTGCTAACTACGAATGGGGGACTGGTTGATTAAGTAATAAGACATAACATTATGGATAATTTATTTGCTACTGGTCTAGCAAGTGGAACTGCTTGGCAGGGAAACTTAAAGAATTGCACTGGGAGTCAAGGCTGAGAGCTCGAGAAGTAACAGGTGATCAAGTGAGAATGAATCGGCCCCAACAGCTAGCTGCTTGTTCCCTGCTAAACAGACTGTCAGAAAAGCAAAGCCTGGCTTGAAAGTATAAGAATTAATCAGCTGGTGTCAGGAAGAGGAGCAATGACTGCTAACGTGCCACCTGGGCATATTTGCGTCCACCGCTATCCGTCACCGGCTCTTCAGTGATAGAGAGCAGGACAAATTCAAGCCAGGGAAGTACGAGCGGCCTGGCTCAGCTTCCGATTCTGTTTTGGAGGCAGATTAGTATCAGAGTTTCCTCTCTGGTGAATAACTGATCTGATTATTGTCAACTGCACAAGCCAAAACAGCAGAAGAACAGAACAACCGCACCACGCGGAGCTGCGTGTGGGTGTCAGTTACGCGCGGGTGTGCGCTCCAGAGCCAACCTGCCGGCTGTAAACCTGCGCGCTCTGGCAGCTGCTGTTGCCACACGTGGTAAAGAGCATCAGAGACAACAGTAAAGAACAACRTAGATAATTCTTTTTCTTCTGAAATCTTCAACTCCAAGCACTTTTCTTGTGTGAGAAGACCACAGAAAATCCTTCTGAAAGGCTGAATAATAGTTCCTCACCCCTCTGTGAACACATACGRGGTTAATTTAGTGACCCTCAGACCACATCTCATCCCACTTAACCTTAGGCACTGGCAGGTTAATTTGGAGTGTAGTCATCTTAAGATCTTGTATAGTCATTGAAAAGTTACTTTTAACAGGAGTAACTTTTCAGAATTCAGCCTTCCTGCAATCCGAGGAGCCCTGCAGAGGCAGCCGTCTCTCGGGCCTGCAGTCATTCAGTGGCTGCACCTGATGCTATCTCACTGATGACTATTATTTTTGGCTGTGAAACTACATTTGTTTTCTAGATCCCTCTCTCTTACACTCTGTACCTAGGTATAAAAAATTAGTTTTCTATTGTATTGTACTAACAACTAAAAATAAATTTCTAAAACAGTTAAATAATTTCCATTTTCCTGAGGTGTAAAACTGGAAATAGTGGAGCTTCAGGGTCATTAATATTATACACTGGGATCTGTTTTTGTTTGTTAGTTGACTTTCTCGTCCGAGTGGTGGTGGGCAGGGATCARGACAAAGCAATTAGAGAAGGAGTTTAGTCTGCAAGCACACATATTCACTGCTATTTTCTGACCACCTTCATATGGAATAAAATGCTTGTTGTCTTAATTATAGGTAATGCAATGGTAAAGATTGAAAAAACTAATGACTAAAACACAAACTGTTTCGTATTTTAACAGTTAGAAACAGAAACATATCCATTTTATCCCTTTTCATATTACAAGAATTGCATTTAAAATGCTGTTAGTCACAGTAGCTCTTACTTGCATAAAAATCTACCTTGTGTCTAAAAATAAGGTTCACTAAAGTGGCTTGAAGCTAGAGCAAGATGGCTTAAACAGCATAGCTGAGTTCAAGCATGACAAAATCTCCAGTGATTGGAACCACCTTTTAAAATAGAAAATGAAGTAATCTAGACTTTTCAGATACACTGTTCATTTTTTGTAGGAAACTTTCTGTGAATTTTCTCATTGATCTATGTGTATCCACTTTATCACATGCATTTATTTTGAAAAAATTTCCATGTAAACAATAAGTAGATGAAATCCCATTTGCAGATATAACATGGAAGCCCAGGTTCATTCATAAAGAGAGTACTGACATTACTCTTGCACATATGAATGGATAAATTGTACCTAATATTTTCTCTTCTGTACTTACACTTGGTTAAAAGCAAAACAGCAATGCAAAATGTAAAAGAAGCAAGAATGCTAATAACATCTAAGTAATGTGTGCCAAGGAAAAAGTTTCTTTGTGTTCAGCTTAAGAGAATGCTACAAAATCCATACTGTGTGATACAGTAATGAAGAAGGAAAAAGAGAATTTCTAGTTTGTATTCCTTAATTCTTTGCTTATGCTACTGTTGGGTTGGTAATGGCAACTAGCTAGCTGGCGTTCCCCTGCTAGCCATGCTGTGGTAATAGAGAGGCTGGCAAAAAAAGTGACAGGATTCTTGGGCAATTGGTCTGTGAAGAATGACTGAACTGAAATAGTGTWATGTGAAAAAGTAAAGCCAACATTTCATTAACCCATCCAATGTAAAAGCGTGAGGAAAGGAGAAAAGAAGTCTGAAGTGCAATAAAGCTTTACAAGAAGATGCCAGAGGGCTGTGGTGGAGCTGAATAGAACAGAGTGAGCCTATAATGAATCTTGATAGTTGATGGTTGACCTAGATAAAATTGCTACAGTAGAAGTTTAGAGTTTAATTTTGAGCCACTACTTTCACATTTTCTAACTGAAACACTTTATATTTGCAAAGAACATTACGCATATGTTTGAAGCTCGGTGTATAACTATACTATAAAAACAGCATTGTGTATATTGTATTCACTAAGACATTTTTACATTTGATTATAAACTCTGTTGAACAAAACAAAATGTGTGATAATATTACCGAAGTAAAGCTTCCTGGCTTACTTTGGTAGCCCTCTTTTTTTGTTGTCCTGTTTCTGGCACAGCTCAGTGCTTTGCATGCAGACACCTCGAACAAATGTGGGGGCACAGATATACTTGTGTGACCTGATGATATGTTCACATATACGTTTATGACTATCTTGACTAACATGGGTAACTGTAACGTCTTAAATATCAGAAGTGCAAGCAAGAAAATACTGCAAAACATTAAGAATCCAGTTTTTAAATATTGATATAAAACAACAGAAGTAAGCAAGAATGCAGGCATTAYAGTGTATATTATAGTGTAGGGCATTGAAAATAACAATTTAAGACGTTTTACCCTGCATATTAATATTTTCAAAGACGCAAATTATAGTTCTGTGCTTCCCACCAAATCCCTGTAGGCAACAAGGTTTCTCTTTCCAAATGTTATTTTTTTCCTTTTAAGAGCATGGGTACACGATGAAGGAAGCTTGCCCTTCTACCCGCTTTTCCAGCCGACCCATCTCGCTGTCAATGTGTTATATAGGAATGATCTCCTTCCCCCTTGACACACAGAGGGTGGCACAATTCAGAAAAAGTTGTTTCAGAACATAYTCCATTTAATTACAGGATCAGTGAACACAGCAATGTTTTCTTGGCAAAAGGTAGAAAAGCTGGCAGTTAATCCAGTTCTCTGCAGCAGTTTCTTGGCATTGTGTCTCTGCACTAGAAACTTGGATTTCACTGCTTGTTTTGTTTTTCTGTTCCCCTGGTTTATTTCCTCTATCAGCTTTTTTTTTTTCTTAATGGTACATGAAAATAACATGCTGCATTCTTTATTATGAAGAAAGAATTAATCCTGTTGCTTTTTAAATTCGTAAATGGTGGTTGATATAGTAAGAATTCTGGATACGTGTTATCTGACAATAAATCAGGTAGCTCAATAAAAATCATGAAGAGATTGGAAAGAGAGGAAATAATTAAAAGGGGTAAAGATTAAAAGTTAAACTTAYGCAATTGCCATTGCTGAACTTATATCCTAAAATATATTTTTATGTGGGGAAAAAAAAAAAAGTCAATCAGATATACAATGTAAAACTAGTAGCACAATAGGCAAGAGAAAACACTAAGGCTAGAAAGGCAAAGAATACTAACCAAGACTGTAAGTGATTGCTATTAGAGTTTAATTGCTGTTGCCTTACTGGGGACAGGATCTGCCTCATAAATTTCATTTCTGTTGGTCACTGCATTTACTAAACAGAATTTAATATTGGCAAATAGACATATATTAAAAGCAGTACTTTTCAGAGAATATATATTGTTCTGGCTCCCTTGTCACTTTAAGAAACTAAACAAAACAAAATTGAACAACAGAAGTAACTGCTAACTGATAAAAAAGATCTAAGCCCTATGAATGTATCTATGCTTAACACAAGAGTATAATTTTCCAAATTTTACAATTCAGATCACTTAGGGTTTTTTAAAAATAATTTGCTATTACAGTAATACATAAAATATTAACTGATGATCTGCATTGGATTGATGATAGAGCTATCTGACCAAAGATGAGTCATAAAAAACAAAATTCATAATACTAATAGTAATTACAGAATCACAGAATTGATATAACTCTTATTAAAAGAATTTGCATATCTGTCTAGCAGTCAAACTGTATTGTCTCACTTTACCTATATTCTTATCTTTGTTTTTATCATCTTTTCTTTTAATGTTATTTGAAAATGGTTCTTCCAATGTTTTTGATAAATAAAAAGATGGTAGCTAAATTAGTGAAATATATTATTATTTTAATGTTCTTAGAGCAGATGGAAGCCATAAACAGACAGAAAGTTTTTAAGAGCATGCCAATGCAGCACTCTGGCCTTACAGTCTTAGTTCAGCTTTGTAACTTTGTGTTTTATGAAAGCTCACTTCATCCAAAAGAAAAAATCTTCGGAAAGTCTCTTTTCTGTCTTCATTTCGACTTGCTTACACCATCGTACATCAGTGACTGCATATGGCTCCCATTAACAATTCACATCATGTAGGTTATCATGTCTGGTCACAGTTCTCGCTCTCAGGTTCTAGTGCAGGAGTGGAAGGAGTATGCAGGTGAGGTAACTTTTTCTATGTCTTTTACCTTCAGAATATAATTTTGCCCCAGTGCTGAAGTAAAATATTTAAGTTCCTATTTCTATCTCTGCAAATCAGAAAGTAGGGCAGCACTTTATTGGGTTAAGATGTTATGCTGTGTTTTGTGAATGCCGAGATTTAGAGTTTTCTTTTGTTTGGTTGGTTTTTTATAAATTGTTAAGCAGGCTAACCAGGCTTTCTACACATCTGTACACTTCTTTAAAAACAAAACTAATTAATTAAAGTATATTCAGAGGTAATAAGTAACAGCACAAAAGAATTAGCAGTCATGTACTACAGCTTCTGGAAACCTTTAAACTTCTCTAAATATTCATCACAGTAGTAGCCTAAAATTTTAGTTTAAATTTTGCATGGTGTTACAACAAATTTATATGACTTTAWAATGTTTTCCACCAAATCTGGAAATAATTCGAGCAAGTTTTTTTCCAGAAGTGTTGTTTTTCTATGTCTAACTCTAATTTCAGTGCCTCAAACTTTTTCAGATAAATGAAATAATGTTTCAGTAACACCTACTCCTGTGTAAAAATGCTTTTTATATATGTTTTTTTAAGTAGTGGATGACAGATCTCCGCCCATCCATGCCAGATCTTCCATACAACTTCTGAAAATTAATAGGGTTTCCAGCTGAAAATATTTCATTTCACATTTTGAATTTCTTTCTCCTCTCACACACGTGTTCAATACTTGTATCAAATGACACTATCTCCCAGAAGCTTAAGTGAATAGCCTTTCTGCAGGATATGTTGCTACACACCAGAGCTGCCACAATCCCTAACATCTTCTTAAAACTGCAAAAAACACAAGGAGATTATTCTAGTATTGATTTTAAAGACAAATATAAAATACACAGTTTCTTTCTGGCTTTCTTTAAACACTCTTTAGTGCTTGGAATGCAAATGTTTTCAGGAGTTAGTTATTGAAACTGGTCGTTGTGTACACTAGCATAAATACAGAATACGGTAGTTTTTACTCACTGGGAACAGAGTGTTTTTGTTAAATCTGACAGAAAGTTGAAAAATATTTTAATATCCTATGAGGAAAATATCAAATGTGAATTACACTTACAGAAATTAACATAGATTAAAAAAATTCTATGTCCATACAATGAAGTAAATCTTATCCATCTTTCTATAGCTGAGGAAATTACTCTTAGAGTGTGGTTATGTTAAATAAGTTGGCAGAACACTTGCAGAAAGCTTTTGTTATAATTGCTAATCTTCTGCTTAATATTGGTTTTAAAGAGTAGTGGAGGGCTAAGCCAGGAGATGAGCAGCTGCATGAATCCTCGGGTCCTCTGATTCTTCAACAGGTAAGCAAATACAGCTCAGAACTGTGGCTTTTATTACCCTTTTACCAACACTTTCTCTGACCAAGTGCTTAAGATGGTGATTCACATCAGGTTTTTTCTTAGGCAGGCTTCATAATAATCAAATAAWTGAATTGGTTTCCTATTTATAACCTTAAATTTCTTATTTCAAAATTTCTCTTTAATAGTACAATTTCTTACGTACATTTTTCTTGCACATAATTCATATTCAAACTTCAATAAATCACAGTGGGCACGGGCCATGTTAGGTGCAGCTTTCTTTAGAGTACTCACACTTGGCAGATAGTTGTATTGACTAACTATTGACACTCTTGACCTATTCAATTACTGTAACAAATTTCCTGTAGCAAACTCATGTTATTTGTTTTTATGTCATGACCTAAAGTGTTCTGTAGAAAATTAATCACAGAAATGAAGTCATAGTMCAAAAATTTTGACATTTCAAAACTGCCATCACATAGGTAAACTCCCTGAAATTTAAATGACTTAAAATATCAATCACAGATATTTTGTAAAATCCTACGTATCGTGTAAAATCAATAATAAGCTACCAGATCATAAGAAAACATAACTGTAAACATTACAAACTCTGAACAATATCCACTGGGCTCATGCATTTTAGGCTGGTATCTTACACACCGTATCAGTTAAGGGAAGTGGTATGGGTTTCAGCAGTTGCTGGATGTGAGAGCTCTGACCATAAGTAGACAACAGCAGACGGGACAACGTTAGGAGTACGTGGAGTGTGGGCGAGTAAAGCCGGCAGTTATTATTGCACCGTGTAGTAGTCAGTGAGAAAGAACAGAGCTAGAGAATATGTTACTCTCTGCAGAGACACCTTCATTCTGAGGAAAGAGTCTATTAATCGGGTAGCATTGAAGTATATGTCTAAATACTGTTAAATTCAATGCTCAGTACTATGGTTCATCAAATGATATATTAAATTGTGTTGAGGTTACTTAATTTAAAATTAAGAGAACCATTTATATGATTTCCTGAAGTTGGGTGCTAGTGGTGCATTTGAGGCAGCGGTTAGTAGGGGAAGTGCCTGGAAGCAAGGTTCGGGTTCAGCTAGTCACATGCTCGAGCGTGTTGCTAGATCATGCCTCAAAAAAGGGCTGCATGTATCCTTCAAGATAACTTATTTGTGTTTTTAAACTTGTAAATACTGAAATACAGTATCTAACTTGTGCTTCAAGTTTTTTTTTAATATTTTAATATTTCTGAGAAACATTGAACTGTAATGTTTTTAATTCTTCCCTGAGAACTCATTCTTTTGTGCCCTCGAATAAGCAGTTTGTATTTAATCTGACCACTTTTAAAAGCATTCTTCTCAAATGAATCGGTCATCTTTGGAAATCATATTAAAAATGTCTCTTGGATTTTCTCTTTTCATCTTGTTTCTTCTCATCCTTGATTGAATTTTTATACTACAGTTTTCTGAATGATAAAGAAGACAGTAACCACTAGTGATTTTGACCCACTTCTGATTTTCCTCCAGAGCTTTTTACTTTTTTTCCCAGGTTTAATCACTGCCATTTTAGAAATATTTATTGTCTTCAGGAAAGTTTCCAAGTGATTTTGAATATGGCTTTGTGTATACTATTATTTATATTTTATATATATATATTTATAATGGTTTTATATAAAAATGATTTAAATAACAGTCAGCAAGTATTAAGCCCCTTTATTTCTATTACCACATATAATCTCACCCTGTCATACTGTGCCACACTTAAAATATTGTTTGAGGAATTTACTCTGCCTTTAGCTGTGTCAATCCTGGTAAAAAATACAGAAATCTCACTGGTAGCTAAACTGCCTTATTGCACTAATTTGAAACCTTTTCTGAAATGCTCAATATCTTCATGTTTCCAGATTTAAGTGCTTATTGGAGTCCARCTTCATCTCAGTGATTTTCTGTACTCTGAATCTAGAGTAAACATTCAGTTTCCATCTTCAAGTGCTAAAAGTTACTTCTTATTTTTAGGAACTTCTTTTTATTTATTTCTTAACAGTACACTTCTTTAATCACATGGTGTTTACTTTGGCTATTCAACAGAGTGTATGATTCCTTTCCTGGAGGGGTTATTAATCATTTGCAGAATCAAGTTAAGCTGTACTATGCAGTCTGGTCATCTCACCATTTTGTGATATTRAATGTGAGAAAAAACTTACTTAACTGCAGTCATGTGGGTGTTTACAGCTAACTTTTGGGCCATGTAGTGTAGAAAGCAACGGATTTTGTTTCCAGTATTTCTCATGGATATTTTTCAGTCTAATTGATTTTTTTTATCATCTTTTTCATGCTTTGATTTTTTTTAACTGATTTGTATTTTTGCCATTTACTGTATCAACCCATGTGACAGTGAGAAATAGAGAATACAAGGGAAAAGTAAGAATAAACGATATATATTCTTAATAACTTTAATCTACTACAACTTTTGATACTTTTTAAACATGGTGATAATTAATGTGGAAAGCTCTGGAAGCCTTAGTAAGCTAGCTTGATCATCTGAAGAATGCCAGTACTTATTAGGGAAAGTTCATGATTCATACTCAAGGACTAAGCCAAGAGAATCTTGTGACCTAAGCTGCCTGGCTCTCCAGTGGTAAAAATGGGATTTTCTTATCTTCACAAAAATAATAATTGAGACATGGAGCAGAGATGGAAGCAGACAGTATACATTTGATTTAAGAGCTAGCAAAACTTAGACAATGTTTAGGGGAATTGCTGTTTTGGCAAATTGTAAGTGTACTGATGGAAATGTAAAGTAAACTGCAGTATAYGAAATATGCCACAGAGATGAATCAGAGCACGCCTAAAACACAGTGAGGATGAGAACTGTAACATGAAATGTTTAGTCTTTTATCTTCAGCATCTGAGTTATCCTCAGGAATTTTTAGTCATTCTCCTGATAGTCTGGAAATCACTCTTCCCTGGGTATTAATCACTTAAAAATGAACGCATGAACATGCATCACATCATTCTAGGTAGTCAGTGCCAGAAGACTGGCTACAAGATTTGGAGTAATGACTTGAAATCTAGTCCAATTTCTGATAGTAAACATTGACTTGAAGTCACTCAGCTTCAATACCTCAATTTCTCCATTTCTATAACTGTAATAATAATTTAATTTGATTTATTTATTTGGAATCTTGCAAAAAAAGCCAAAAAAATGTGAACAATAAAGGATACAAGGTATGAGAGAGCATTGCTAGCTAACTATACAACTGAGAAAGTGATAAGCGTGAAGGCATGCTTATCCTTATATAGAGCTCATTGACATAAACAATCTTGGTTATATTTAGAGAGATGTTTAGATGCCTTTCCACCTCTATCCTTTTCTCATTCTCCTTACTTCAGTGTTTTATCTTTTTATATTTCGCAAATTGGTAAGGAAAATGAACTGTAACCAGAGAATGCCAGAATAGAACTATTCCCTTTAAAATACCATTTGTCTGCATGTTTTCTATCACATTTTTTAATTGGAATCTGTTTTCACAAGGATGGGAAAAGTAAAACATCAATGGTTTGGTGTAACTCCAGTCTTCTTACATTGCCTTCATTTCCTTTGAAGAATGGATGAATATCAGCTGACAGAATGTAATCAGTGTATAAATTTGATGACCCTGTTATTTGTTTAAAAAACATGCAGTCAAATTCCCTAGCACTCGCAAGGTAGACATATGTGACATGCACTGAGAAAAGTTGCAATAGTGACTATCGTGGGAACTACATAGGTAAGTAATAGAAGCGCCTTTCTGTGTAATCTAATAAGCTTTTCTACCATAAAAAGCAATTATAAGGGGATGATGCTGTAAGTAACGTACAGGCACACTAGTCATTTAAAATCATCTGATTGGAGTTCTGTTGAGGAAATTATACACTTAAAGCTTCTTGAAAGGAGCTGATCTATAGGGAAACATTTACCATCATTACCCTCTGGTGCTTGGTTACACCATCTCAAATTCACTTTCACGTTTGTTCAATTCCTCTTTTGCAATCCTGTTGAGTTCCAATGGGAATAGAACAAATTATACAGTGAAAAAGTGAAAACTGCAGCAGTATATAAAGTGAATTCCATCACTGCTGCCAGAATCTTTGTCCAAATAAAAGAATAATTTAAATCTGTTGTGAACCATTTTGGTGCATTTAGGTTTTAATTATTTTCACAAAGTTTGGAGAAAAACAGGCAAATAATAGACAATATATGATAATTCCTTAAAAAGTTTCAGAAATTGCAGTCTCAGAGTTCTAAGTTTTTTCTTACATTTCAGTAAAACAACCTTTCACCAGCCCTTGGCAAGAAGTGGAAGCAGACTTTTAGAGACGTATTCTTTTGTCCCCCTTAGCACAGAAACAACAGAAAGATGGCCTATCAAGACAACAGGAGTTTCCCTTAGTATAAAATCTGAAGGTATAGGGTGCTTTTTCTGCGTAGAAACAGAGTGTATGGCTGTCCCTGCTCAGCAGTATTGTTCTTCAGTTATTTTTACATATACTGCTACCTTTACAAGCAGTTWGGAATTTACATTTCTTCTAACCATAAACCATAAAAACTGAAAAGTGAGATAGAGCAGGACAGGACAGATTCCTTGTTCTTTTATGTTTGTAATTAACATTTTCATATACAGTGTGTTATTATTTTGTTTTTGAAGGAAGACTTTTTTAAAAGCAAAAAGGAAAATTAAATCCCAAACTACTACTGGAAGTCAGAATAATTAACTGCCTAGATCCCCATTTGTGTCTTGGACATACCCAAAGTTTTGTTAACAGTTTGCTAAATATTATTTATTAAATCTGACAAAAAAAAAAAAAAAAGTCTTTTAAACTGTGAACAAAAAAGACCTATTATTCTAGAGCCTCTTCCTCTTGCCAGGACAAGACAGCTTTCTATTTCTTATTGGGGTATTTTGTGGCAAAAAAATGAGAACTCAAAGGCATAATATATTTTTAGGAAAAAACTACTAGGCAACCAGCAGCAATTTAAATTATAGCTTTGAAGTGAAAGTTCCTGTTGTTAAACAAGTTCTACTTTCTGTGCAGTGATTATTTCTTTTATAAATTGAAACTTGGACAGTCTTGTTTTGCAATGTACATATTTTAAAAGTACTCTGTAGCTGAACTTAAAACTATGACTACCCTGATTCTCATTCTGAATTAACATTTAACATCTACAGCTTCCAGTCTGTAACTGTTCTTAATCTCATTAGTTTTTGGTCCACATTTTGCTATTTTCTATTCTTATTTTTCATTTTAAAAAAAGGCATTTTAAGTGTTATATTACCAAGATTCCTTTATTTGAAGTTTCTCTTCTAATTGTGTTTACTTCATTCTTGCAGATAACTTTCATTACTTGCAGATAAGTGTAGCATAGGTCTAGTTTTCTCAAGTACTCCTAACTTTAATTAGAAGTGTTAGTAACCCTTGGCAGGAAAACTTGAGTACTTTCCATGATAATTAAATAATTTTTTATACCACTGGTTTAATGGATAGTGAAAGTACATAATCAGTGACAGAACTAAAAATTATATAACACATTTACATAACACACAAATCCTCAGTCCTACAAGATGTGGTATCCAAGCAGAGTCCTCTTCCTGTATGGAGTCCCATCAATTTCATTAGATTTGCTGTAGATTACAAATCTACTTGCAGGATCAGAGACATAGTTTGCTCAGGGAAGAATAATGTATTTATATGCTATAAATGAAGACTATTTCTAAACTGTTATGTAAATCTAGGAATTAGGTTCTGGAGAGCAATCTAAAACCATCCTTATATTTACAGTAAGATTTTGAGTCTGTGTATGAAGTACTACCCCAACATACAGAAATCAGGGAACATAAGCTTACAAACGTGGAAGAGTGCCAGATGATATTAAACTGTTTTAAATATTGGACGTAAAGAATAAATTGATAAAACCATCCACAAAATTCTATTAAAGGAAGCAGTAAAACAGTTTACTTGACTTTGTTTAAATTAAATATAATTTAAATTTTGGGTGTGATGTGGATGGTTTTGTGTGCGAAAATCTGATACTGTAAAAGAGATGGATTGAAAGACCAGTTGTGGAAGATTGACAAGAAATAACTCTCCTTTATAAAACTGTAATAAGAGCCAAGTTTGCAACTTTTTTATATAACTTCAAAGAGAAATTAAATTTGGCATTGATGTAATGCATTAATCTCATGAAAATCAGTTTTCTTTCCAAAAAGAATATCAAATGAAGGCATAACTGAATATTTAGGAGTATTTAAATAGCCACAAATAAGTGAATGCAATGTTTGTCTCACTCATTTTATTAGCATTCAGGTTCAACACTCAAGATTTCATATCTGAATGTGTGAGATTCAACATACATTATTGTAATATACTCCTGTATGTTTCCAATTATCTGCATACTGTCAGCACAAACCATATTTTCAAATAATAATTTTTGACTTCTGATTTTGCCTGCCTCAGTTTTGAAGTGCATTTTCAAACATACTGAGCACTTCAGAGTAAAAAAGAGTAAAGGACTTCAAAGTCAGTGGGAACAAGGCAGTTCAGTGGAAGGAGCTTTGGGCCAAATTTTTCTTTTATGAACATAATCTTTTTCAGAACAGTTTCTAAGTAGAGTGTATTAGATCTATTGGTATAAAAAAATAAGATTTATAACGAAAAGAGTAACCTTAAGTCAGTTGGTATCCTGCCCCTTTTACGAGTAATGGCACTATCCCAGTCTCAGAGTGATGAAGAACTTTTTGTAATACAATATGAGCTGAACAAATCAGTTTCATAAATATCTAGAACTTATAGATTATTTTAAAAACAYTATAGTATTTTGCTGAGCTTTTAACTGGTAGTGTTTGTTTTGGCAACATTTAAAAAATTTCATGTAGGTAACTGAAACTCAGTCTTTACGGACAGTTTAGGAATGTGCAGCTCCATAAATTCCAGTAGTGCCCTTAAATTCCACAAAAACAGTAGGGTTCCAGAGTTCTCTGCAGATATCTAGCACAATTTTGAGATAATAAAACTAGCTTTTATCAGAGAATAATAATTTGCTAAATCTCTTTCTAGTAAGTTACTTCTGTAATTTTGTCAGTGCAGTAGTAGTTTATTTGAAAATCTCATTATAATGTGCCTTAATTAGGAGATTTTTTTTCCAAATAAAAGTCATTTGTAGACACTGATCTAATCCAGGTTTACATAGCTCTGACGTAAGGCTGAAACGATTTTTTATGAGCCATTTTTCAGCCTGAAGGAAGCTTCATTGCTAACTAAATCAAGCCTTCCTGCAAACAGCACTGATAGCAGAAACACTAATGACACATCCATAATTATGCCACTAAGAGCTGACAAAGATATAACAATGACACTTAAGATCAGATGCTTATTTAAAAGATAGGATCACTTTCAGAGTGTACATATTTTTCACAGTGAAATAAATGCAAATAGTTTCTCCAAATTATTGTTCTGTTGATTTTCTTTAAAAAGTGGGAGATATTTCTCCAATATTAATATACTCTTGTATGTGATTGATGATATCATTGCTGTCTTTTTTATTAGTATTTCTTTTCTATGGTGTTTATAACAGTGGGAGATTAACGGTATGGGCTTCTATCAAATCTAGTGTAGGGAGGAGCTGTGCCATCTTTTATGTGTTTTAACTATACCTGGTACTTTTGGACAGATTTGGCTAGCCTGTCGCAGACTTTGCACATAAATGTGGCAAAGCAAGTAAGAAGTCTGCTCCAGCTGGAGTCTAAACCTAATCTGACATTCATCTGCATCTCCATCAGGCAAAGAGCTTTGTAAACCTAGGCGTTAACTACTTGACCATACTTTGTGTGTTGCAGTTGACAGTGGTGATAGGGAAGACACTGCCTCAGCACTACGCACTCTGAATTCCGCGTAGCCCTTTGCCACAACGAAAGAGAGGCTTCTCCAGCAAATCCTTCAAAGATTTCATGCTGTAGTTTTGTCTGTGCTGGTAAAAGACTCGGAGAATCCCAATAGCATTGTATATGTGTAAGTATTTAGTTCTGTGAGTTAATGTTTATCATATTTGAATCAAGCTGGCAAAGATTTTGCCAGATGACTTCAACCCAAGTAATAAAAGACCTTTTTTAATGCCACACAGTAGCAAACTAAGTTTTTTTTTCTGTCACTAACCATTAGAAATTCAGTCAGATTAAAGTAGCTGGACTGAAAAGGTGCTTTTTTGCATTATTCTCTAAAGTCAAGCAGCCATTTTCTTAACCTCAGGTTACAGAGAAACATGCATACTGGGGACTGGGTGCAAGAGTTATACTTTTAATGGACATGTATGAAGAGTGTAAAATACTTCCTGAAAATAAGTATTTGTATAACTGGATCATTAAATGGAGTATTTTGTTGTGCACTATGTGAAATAACATGTGTAAACCTTATACCTGAGCATAAATTTTAATGAGAAATTAGTTGTCCTGGGCGATCTGTTAATTATGTTAGTCATTTCATAATGTGCCACAACTCAAACCAAGTACCTGAAATATGCTGCCTGAACAGCAGGTCAGAATATTCAGTCCAGATACAGGAATGGAATATTATAAAACTAATTTTCTAATTATCAGGAAATATTCTGTTTTATAATGAGTGATGTTCTTAATAGTGTATGAACACTTTCCCTTTTGCATAATATATTCAGAAAAAATCTCAGACAATGTTCAGTCTAAGGGGATATACAGTTTGCCCCCATGCAGAATGCATGCTATTAGAAAGGCAGCAAAGGAATCTATTTAAGATGATGAGTTAAACATAGGGCTTGTGGATAATTTGTCCTGCTCTCTCCTCCTAAAACAACAGAAGACTTCCAGAAGTGTGAGTACAAAAAAATTGCCAGTAGTAATATCTGGAAGGTCATCATCATTGTTTACACAAAGTGTGTGTTAATCCAGCTATCAAAGTCTAACTGTGTTCCGGAGAGGACCTTCTCTGAGACAGGCACGAGGCATTTTTATCAAACAGTATTTACAGAGTCTCCAATGTTTAATCACTGTGTATTTAACTTGAGAGGGAAACTTGTTTGGTCAGCATGGTGGTATGGCCCTAGCATTTGTGATTTTTGTTTTATCAATATAGCAAAGACTTTAAGTTTTGCTAAATAATTTTGCCTCGGAAAGGCTAGCATGGATATTTCCTTCCTTCCTGGACTAGTTTTATATGCTTTAGAGTTAGTAATACTCCAAATTCCACATGAATACTAGCCAAAACCTTTTCAGTTTTACCTTATTTCCTGCCATTAGTACTAACTTTTCATTGTGTTGAAACAAAACCATAAATCAGCTCAGGCATACTAAATGTGTTAAAAGGAATTTGGTTTGGGTCTCCAGTTGATTTAAAAACAAAGCCAATTGAAAGAAAACTCTTTTCCATGGAATGAGATTTCCTTTTGAGCATTTCCCACAGTTTTGTGTGGCAATCATCATGCACATGAGTGACTTCAGGGTAAAATACAGAAATAAGGAATTAGACGAATGGTTCATACTGGGGGAATACAACATGTTTTAGTAATATTCAGATCCAGCACTTTGGTATGTTCCATTATAAACAACTACAAACATAGTTATCTGAAGCCACACTAAGCTTCAGGTTGTTCAGCTCCATTTGCAGTTTCAGGAGGAACTATCGCTCATGCGGGTGGCAAATGATGAAGACCACCTTTCCTTTTCAGTACGGCTTCTCTGCAGACAGAAATATAACAGTTTGATTATAAACTGATATTATTTATACTATAAGACTTTTACAACATAATTATTCTTGTGTACTCTTTTACTCTAGAAATTTGTATCAATATGACCATAATGATATAGAAATACCAGCATAAATGATTGCCAGTAATTTTCTTTATAATTCTTAAGTGGAAGATAATACTCCTTTAAATATTTCTTTAAGTTTTCTTTAAGTAGAAGATTACTATATAAAATTGTGTTTTGTCATCTGGGACTTTATTTTTTTACTGTGTTATTTTTTTGTGAATCAAAGGTCTAGTTGCTTTGATTTTTCTCACGTGATACCAGATTATTGTCTACTATGATTTAAAATGTGCTTATGTATTGAAATGATTATACGTCCAGTATTTTTTCTATATTTATGTTTAATTTTAGTTTGTCATTCAGAATATCTGTAGGTTACGTAAATAAATACATTTGGGCTGTTTATGAAGTGGTGGGATAAACAGAATAGGCAGCTACAGTGAGATAATATTAAAATAGTCTTTTTTCATTATTTTTTCTGGTATTTAAGTTAGAAAATAATGTGCTGATTTTTCATTTCTTTATTCGCTAAAAAACATAGCAACTTCAAGGAGAATTAATCTCTTCTTATTTTAGGCCTCTAAAATTCAGGTGCTGTGACAGACAAGAACACTTAGGCATACCCTGCCGTCAGGGGACAGAACTAGCCACTGCCAGAGAGTTATTCATATTAAATGCTTATAAGATAAGCATTTAAAATAGGTGGGACTCCAACCAAAAATCTGCTAAATTTTGGAAGAGACTACCCTGAATCTGGATTTATTCTACAAAACCAGGCTGCCATCTTTAGGGGGTTATGCTGGTAAGTCACATGATAGCCATGAAAACGTGGATTTTATAGGTAGGGATATTTCCTTTGCAACTACTGAARCATTCAGACATATAAATAAAAGCAGGTCTTGCTCCATACAGTATCATTCATTGCGGTGAGGAAGAATCAGGTCCAATACGTTAGCTGTACTTTGAAATGCTTATTCATTTTCATTTGGACCTTGGCTAAAAACAATCAATATGGTTGGAAATCTGAAAGTGAAGTAAAAGTGGGTATTTCAGCTGTGGTAATACAGATTAGGTACTTCTATATTTTCAAAAATTATGAAAAGTACCCATTTACTTTAACAGGGACTAAATTAGTCATGCCTTGTAGAAATTCTTTGTAATACTTAGTGCATACAGTTTCTGCAGAGAATACATCATGCTTATTCAGTTCTACAGTAATTTTTCCATAGAGGAGGACTGTATTATTTCACTTTCATTCATCTTTACATTCCATTTTCTGCTTTACTAGGATTAACAAAGCATTTCAAGTATTTTAACGGGAAAGTAATATGTTCACAAAAACTCTCATTAAAATCTTTATCTTCAAGTTACAAAAGACTGCACTTCTCAATGATAAAAACTACATACTGAAGCAGCACATACTTTTGTTAGAGAATTATTCTGGTATTAGTTTTGTTGCATTAACTTGGGAAGATAGCTCTCTTTACTACCATATGCTTGTGTCTTGGAGCTTCATCACTACAATAGTAAATACTGAATTCTAATTCCAGGATCTAATACATGGCTATCACAGCCTGTCTTACTTACACAGATCTCTTTTAGGATTAAAATAATACTGATAGGGAAAAATCAAATTTTAAATCTAAATGATCAAATTATATTTGGGTTTGTGCAGACTGAAAACAGCTACAAGCAGAACTAAATAACACCTTTCTAACAAGCTTTATTATCATGTAAGATTTATGTCTCTCTTCATTTTGTGAAAATTTAGGAGGATTCTTAATTCATACCATATTTTTTCAAAATTTCAGAAGAGAACTCTAGCCACATTATTGCTATCAGTAGCAGAATATAAAAAGAGCACGATTTGCTCAGGCAGGGGTGAGCAGCCGAGCTCACGGGAAGGAACTGCTGGTGCAGTACTGCTGGTGCGCTGCCTCTAAGGCATTACTTCAGAGCAGTTTTTCCACCTCCAGCACTTGCCAACAGAAACCCCCATAAATAGAATTCCCTGTAAAACACCCTGAAAGCAGCTGTTTCAGAATGAGGGTATGTCCCAAAGCTGGGGCCTCCGGAGAAACACCGCTGGCCCTCTGTTTTRATTGACGGAGCCCATGAAGTGCCTCTGTAGATCACGTCTGCTCTAATCTGGGAGTGGAAGAAAAGTGATGTGGTTTCTCAGCGATGGTAGCTACAGTGACAGAAAACACACATTCAGGTCTTAACTGTGAGCAGAAGCAAAGCGCTTATTAACCTCAGTTGTGCAGGCAGGCCTCCGCTGTTTCAGTTTCTAACGTATTTCAAGTTACCATTGTCTTGACAAAATACAAATATGGCTGATTACTTAGGGAGATATAAACACACACATTGCAAAAGAAATGACCTCTTAGATGTAAACGACATGAATATTTTTCATGCCTGAAGAACGCTGGATATTCTCAGAGGACTTAGAAATGAAGAAATGCAGTTCTGAATTGCTGTTATTCTCCAAGCACTTTAATTCGCCATGAATTCACAATGATTTATGAACATACAATGTTGCTCACTTCTCTACACATTTGCTTTCTTTCTCCCTCTTCCTGGGCAAATTGCCAGAGCTTTATTTCTCAAAATTTAAGGAGGAGTTTTTGAAATGTTTTGTAAAGTATTGGGAGGGCAGGTGTGTGGAAAGTGGCAAGAATTTGAAATCAGAATTTGAAATATTCCTGCATTGTAGAGACAATCTTTTATATAGTATGTGAAATAATTTGTGTACGTACATATATGGGTAATTAGTAATCTTTTGGACACTAAACATGTCTTGCAACATTCAATACAATGTCTTGTACTACAAAATTATACAAATCCTATTGTACATTGTGATACTATAAAACTTGGCATATCTCAGCAAAAGAATATGCAAATCCCTACTGGTATTTTGTTATTGTTAAATGTCTTTCTCCTCTTTTAATGTGAAAGAATTCACAAAACAAAAGGAAGAGCTGGCTACAGGAGAATAATCATGCATTTGACTGCATTTAGAAATAAACTTACGAAAGCAAAATTTTACATGTATTTATACATTTTAATATGTATATACAAATGTATTTACAGATAAAATAGTTCTTTTTTAATTCATAATAATTTTAAAAGATGTAGATTCATTAGGAACAATTACATAATTTCCATTTTGCTAAGAGGTTCCTTATGAAAGAGTGGTTTCCGGAAAAACTTAAGGTCATTGCAGCCAATTATTCATCATCTTCCCCCTCTGYCCCAAGTTTCTGTGGTCACTTATATCAATGTAAATTAAAAACTCATTATTATTACGTGAATTGGTGGCTAGTATAAAAATACCAGATCAGCTGATGAAATGAAAAAGAGAAAGCAGCATGTTCTCTTGAACGTATTAAAATGATTATTTATAGCCTTTAAAAATGTTATGAAATATTAAAGTGAGATAAATACAAAACTGCTTTAACAGTTCTTAAAAAAAAATCCTATTCCTGAACATTTTATAATGTATCCTGTAATAGTAGTGAATTTACACAGTGAATTAACACATTCTTGTTTAAAAAGATTTGGATTTAACTGCACAATTTAGCTTTAATGAGAGTAAGGAACCTGCCTATAATATGCCTCAAATATCTTTAGAGACTGAACTTCTTTTTACAATAAATTATAATACCATAAGCCATATTTGCCTTGGGAAATGAGTATATAAATTCTCAGGTAAGGAAACGATTTTACCAAACTTTCACTAACTGTATTATTTTTGTAGAAAGTCAGTTTAGTTTTAAATAAATACTTCATTCAAACATTATGGATTTGCCTAAATTAAATATCTCTTGCTTTAAAAACTGTAAATATTTTATATCTACCTTCCTCCTGTCTTATATTTCACTGTAAAGCTAACATTCAGGTATAATGTGCGTCCATTCCCCTTTTTTTAAAGACTATTTCTTGAAAAAGTCTTAACAAATCTAGTTTTATCTTGAGCAGTTGTCACATATTCCAGAACTGGCTTGTTCAGGCAGGTATTCCAGAAGAGGTATTTGCCTCTAAATTTGGCTAAGGTGTTTTCTTGGGCTTAAGAGAATCTGAGCCAAAAATTCAGTGGATATCAACTGGCACAACAACACTTGGCTCAATGGTGATTTATACTAGCTACTATCTGATTCTTGTTTTTTTCCTTAAACTTAGTAAATCAGTGTTACAGACCAAGTAACAAGTTCCCCATTAAGGTCTCATTTAATTACTCTAAAATTGAACAAGACATTTAAGATCATTCAGGTCAAATTTTGTGTCTAGATCAGTCTTCCTTCTTGAAAGATGATACTTGTTTTGGGAGATCTTAACCTAATCTAATTTAACGTGATGACAAAAAGAAAAAATTGAGGTTTCCTTTGGGCAGGATAATGAGTCTAAAGTGCTCTACCAGTGGTCTTTTCTGATATACGAACTTTATTCTACCCTAAATATTAAACCCCTCAGACCCAATATAAGACAAACACTATTAAACAATATTCTGTGCAATTTAAAAGAAGAAACATTAACTTAGAATAGATGATTTATTAGCTCTCCACAGTCATTTGGGTTTTTGCACAAACTAAGGAGACGTATTTGAAGACCTCAGAAAAGACACTTTTTTCGTACTGTATCTGTGCTTGCCACGTGCAACAGATTTAGCTCATGAAATACCTTCAGCAAGTTGTTGGCGTTAAGCTGAAAGACCACTTCTTCTTGAAAGCGCGTTGCTCCTGTAGGCACCAGGTCAGCTAAACTGGCACATTTCTTGTTTGCTCCTGCAGGCTCACAGATTCCTCTTCGTGCTACCGGCCTTCGTGAGCCCTGCTGAGCCACAGCTAAAGCGCCTGAGGCAAGTGGATCCACTGGCATCCTCCTTCCTTCACACCACAGTCTAGGTATGGCAATTGCGTAACGTAGGCTGTCTGCCGATGATCACAATATAGACAGTCTCAAAGCAGATTATTTGCTGATTATCTCACTGTAGAGGACTGCTGCCAGGACACGATAGCCACAGGGAGGAATCTCATTGCACTGGTGGAAGCTGCTGACTTCACAGAAAACCTAGCTGCAATTTCACACCTCCTAGGCTCGCTCACTAGACCACACGTGTTGCAAATCTTTCAGAGCTGCTGTTAGCCCCAACTACTTACCACTGAATCTATCTCCTGTATCGCACTGAGGCGTCCAACTTGTGTGCATTTTTTGAATTTTTACCTGAATTTACACATATGGCTCTCTGTACCAGAAGAAAATCCTGACTTTGATGGGATAGCTTATAAAGAGGCCGCATAAATTGCTGTAAAAAGCCAGTGGCTGGTCTGTTGCTTGAATTTTAATATTCTAGATTTGAGAATCAGGAGAAACCAATATAAGTAATTAAGTAAATGGACTTAACTATTTTATCTAATTTAAATCTATTAATTTATTAAATTATTGGACTTAATAACTTACATTATTGAAAATATCTAGCATATGAATAGAAATACTTCTCCTCTGTCAGCCTGAGAGTAATTCAATTTTAAAAATAATAACCCCTATTTGACTAATATTAATCTGACGAATAAATATGCTACCAAGAAAACTATTTATGCGTTCAAGTAAGCCAAGCACCTGCACACARACAATTTCTTTCTTACAGAGGACTGTCATTCAGTGTCTGAGAATACCCTGGAAAGAAAGCCTTTGCTGTTTTTCCTTCAAGACAGGTAAGTGTGTGTTTACTTTCACCAAATCTCCATGTGCATATGACAGCCTCTCACAAACACTCATATGCTGGAAGAGTAACACTTTCACAGGAAACATCCTGCACATGTCTCRCCTGTGTGTGCACTAAATAAAGGAGGAAGTCCTGCACAGCTTTCTGTGTATTCACTTGTGAGCTCCTGGGGGAAACCAAGGCAAAGGACACAGTTCTCATACAAATGGGCAAAGGTATCCACATTCCACAGTGCCAAGCAACCATCAAATCCAGAGAAAATTTCCTACCCTTCATCCTTGCCCTACTTCAGGCATCTGGGAATCATTGAAGTCTTGCAAATAATTTAGAGTATTAGCCCTCTGGTTACTGATCACATCTTGCTAAAGTATATATTTCACTCTACCCGTCCGGATTTTCTTTTCCTTTTTACCCCATATTGTGAGACAGGATATTAAAATAAGTTCTTCATATTTCTTTGACAGAGTGTAACAACATTTTCCAGACAAAATGTGACACGATTTTCTCCACTCTGTGTTATTGTTATTTCTCTAGAGCCATAGAAGTTGGCATACCACAAACGTCAATGGTGCTTAGAGAGCCTGTCTTAGTAGGGAAAGAGACTACAAAAAATAGTATGGATACTTTTGTGAAAGAAAATTTAAAACTTTCCTAAAATAGCTCAGCTATAAAATAAATGATAGAAAAACTGCATTAGGATGTAGCATAAGTCTCCCCTGGAATGTAGGCAGAAGCCCTTTTTCCTTACATTCTTACCATTTATGCAATGGTAAAATGGGCATTGACCAATTACTTTTCATTTTTCAACGGCACATCAAAACTTTCCAGCATACTTCCATCTTGTACAAATGAACTAATAAACTCCTGATACAGCTCTTGATAGTGCTTATCAACTTGTCAGGCATGGCAGTGTTTGTTAACTTGCAACACGAAAATGTTTATCTTTTTGCTACACTCAAAGCAGGCAGCAGAACTGAAAGTTCCTGTGAGAAGAAGCTGGCAAATGGCCTGCAAGTCTAAAGGGACTTTGGTTTGCTCTGTTTTATTTTTCATTCCCATGCCTTTTTCTTCAGGAGTCAGACAGCAAAAAAATTTTTTTATACTCCTGCTGCTAAAGATTGGTAATGAATAGCTACAGCTTGGAGTGCCAAAAAAAAGAAAAAAAAAAGTTTCAAAACAAAGTAGATTAGAGTTAGAATTACTATTTGTTCTTTTCAGTCATTATACCTGACTGTCAAACACACGGATCACACCTGGGAGATGTAGAATCACACAACAGAAACAAAACTGCTATCCCCAAAATATGTTTAAAATGCTATGTGTCACTACTGAAACATCGCTGTATTCTATTGTGTCAAAGTAAAATACTGAAATGTTCTTAATTCTTTTGTAGGTAGAATGGAAAGCACATTTTCCCGTTCCCTGTCATATGGATAAAAGGTAAGAATCAGACTTGCCCACTGCACTATTTTTACCTGCAATGTATTAAATGCAAACAGAAACTAACATATCTGGCTAAATGCACGATATAGTTTATTAGTAGCCAATTGCTCTCATATTTAGTGTCATCATTCTCTTTGCAATGACAAAACTCAAGTCTAATTTCAAATGATAAAAAAAGACCTGTAGCTGTGGTCCTTGGGACAAGGATCCATCATATTTAAATGTTAACTCTATCCAATATTACACTGCACCAGAACCTGTTTTTCTTAATAAGATAGACTTGCTATTACAGRTGTGGTCCCATACCCTGCAGAGTATGTTGTTCAAGTATAATGTTCTGTTCATACTGAACCCAGATGAAATCAGTCAAATCTGGGTAGCTAAAAAGTCTGCCTKTTATGTAGAATCAGGGTCAGGATCCCAGGGTGCTTTTAAATCCAGTTATTGCCATTGATAAAGGAAATTTTCTTAGAGTTAAGTGAAATGAAACTCTTATGACAGCAGATCACCACTTCTTGCTACCTTGTGGGTGACAGCTGAAAGAAGTCCACAAACCCAGACTCRTGTCTAGCAGTAATAAAGGTCAAGCGCAAGCTGCCAACAGCACAGGCATGGCTCACGCCGGCAGCAGGAGGCCTGGTGGCTGCCAGCCCCACCACCTCGCAGCCTCCCCTCCAAGGCACGTCCCCGGCTGCAGCTTGGCACTGCGGCGTTGCGCAGCGTGCCCCTGCTGAAGCCATGCTGCTGTCCCCCCGGCTGCCGCGCCGGACGCCTGCCCCGCCGCGGGACGTGGCGCACCGAGCATCCTGCTCCAAGAGGGGCCAAGAGGCCTGAACTGAATAGCTGCTGTAGTTCTTCCACGTGCCCACACCATACTGGCATGTTAGCAAGAGGCAGGTTATCAGGACATTGCAGCCGACACTCAGTCCTTAGTTTCTGGCAGTGGTGCCTTGACAAGGAGTTACCTCCCTCCTTTTTTTTCTGACTTCTTGGAACTTTCTGTTTTTAACGGGGCAATCTGTGGAGGAGGAGATCTGCACAGAGCTGGTGCAGGAAGATACTATGTTTAACGCCACAGCTGACTGGCCCTGGCCAACTATTCCACATAAAAACGCATCCTGAAACGAGCTTGTGGATGTAACGGTTCCATCTGATAGGCAGAGTGCATGCAGCAGCTTACCTTGCTTCGGGGCTAACGGAGGCATTTTGTCCTTTGCTGTGACTGCCCTGAGGGCAAACCAGGGCCACCCTTTGAATCCATACCCTCTGGAACTGCCAGCAAGCACCTCCTAATGCTCAGATCTGAACCAAAACTCAGTGATTTTGACTTCAGATATGGTCAAAAATGGTTCAGATATGGTTTGTTTTCCTTGTTTGATTTAGATGTACCCAACATTTTACAAGAATAGTATTATTGTGAAATTCTGGTACAAATTAGAATACATTCCATAAGCTAAAGTGATTTTATAAGATTTGCCAAGATATCTGAACTATTTGAATATGCATCCAGATTATATCATAGCATCTACCTTTGATATAAACTATAATCTGAAAATCTTTTGCACACACTCAGCTCCCTTCATTGTCAACTCCAATCATAGGATAAATCTGCGATGGCTTAGTACAGAACTGCAAAAATGACTAGCAAAAATTTCCTGCGCTTATATTTGAATAACCTAGTGCTTTCTCTCATACAAAATTAACCTGCTGCAATCTATTTAGATATTTATGTTATTTTCACCATTGAGGTATCGGAACACCTCAGGAAACAGTCACAGCAAGGCTGCAGACTTCTGTTTCAAAAGAATATGTAACATATAATTTGTCATTGCAAAGGTAAAGAAAATTTTTAAGTGGCTAAAAAAAAGAAGTMAATAATAAGTAATTCTGGGTAAGAATTCTAATAGCTCAGTAGATTTTATATCAACTAACATCACCTGTCAAGTCTAACTACTAGGTAAATTAGTAATTTCCAAGCATGTTGGTTTCTATTTTAATTGCTCAAGTCTATTATAGGTCATGCTATCTTGATGAAAGCATGATTATGAAATGTGTCATTTCTTTTAATGATCTTTATTAACTTAAAATGATTCCATGTATTTCTAAGCTGAATACACACTGGCAAAGCTTCTTCCAACTATAATTAAGCTTATGTCAGCACAGTACTTCATAATTTACATTTGCAGTTGTTTATAAGACAACTATAAAAATCTGCTTTAGTCAGAATCTTGGCACTGATGGTTTAAATCTGGGAATAAAAATGTTTATACACACTTAAAATTTAAGCAAAATGAAAGCAAACCTATTTACACATCACCTCCTGCTCATAATCAGTCATCATTTGGGAAAAAAATCATGTAGAAAGTCAGAAACAGTTCGTTATCATTGATAAATATGGGAGTGACCATTTTTTAAAAAAGTTTATTTTTATATGTCTTTTTATTCCCGTAACTAACTGCTTAAGTTAAGAAAAAGATAAATTATAGACTCRGCATGAATACTAGTCTGCTTCTTTCACCCTTACTTTTGGCTTTATTCTGGTCCCCTCTTCAGAAAACTAGTTAAGGCTTTCTACAGACTTATTTACAGCACACGAGTGGTGAATTGCCTCTTCCAATTGAACTTGCTGCTCTGCCTCCTATAGCTTTCTCCTTCCCACATCTTTCTCTAACGCAGTGTGGAAGAACATGGCATATTTGAGCTTTTCCGAACAGCTTCTTTGYGACACATGTACAGGATGCTGCCTCTATTCAGATTTGGATTTGGTATTTATGAAGTCATGTGCCCTGCAGTGGCAGCCAGTGCTGCACACATATCCCTTCAGTACTGACTGAAGCAGAATGACACTGTATTAATTCAGTAAGAAACTGGATCTAGCATATCCGAAGTCTAATAACATAGCAAATAAACAAATAAACATATTATTAAAATGAATTCACCAAGTGCTGTATTCAGAATAAGGTTTTAAATTATCAATATATATAATATTCAAAATAATAATAATGAGATGATTCAATGCAAGAATGAGATTAATATTTTATTTAGGCTATCTATTAATAATTCTGTGTGTCTTGCCTGATACTTTTGTTTATATTTTATGAGGTTGTTGGTAATCACACCTTTATATGTAATAAAAAACGAAGCTGTTGGTAATGCTCTTCCATTTTGTAAAAGAGTGAAAGTATTCCTGTATTACTCATTTCTTGGCACGTAATGAACTTTTAATATCTTTTCCACTGTGGAAATTCTATTTAAGAAATGCTACCTAGTTGCTACTGTTCTAACTTTTAGAACAAGACAATGTATCTGCTGGTTTCTGTTAATGACTTCTGGTCCTATAATTAAAAGAAATCTAATTCTCTAAACAGTCTAACGCAAATGTTTGTTTTGCTCGTATTTAAAAAACAACTGAATGGCAAAATTATCTTTTACAAAATATTTCATACTGAAACCTAGTCACAGCCTACAGCCTACTCACAAAATGCTGTTAGCTTCAATGGACAGTTTTGCAGATGAGTTTTGCAGTCCTTGTGCTAGTGTTGAATCAAACCCAGAGATTTTTATAACATACTATTTCAAACCATAATAATTTAAATACTTAGTATAAACAATTGGAACCATATATTTGAATTACAAGTTTTAAGTACACATCTCAAACCCATGTGTTTGACTCTTATTTTCTAATGATAAAAGAACATGTAAAAAAATGCATACCTTTATGTCAAACAATTCATATTAGACTTAAGAAAGTATGGAATATAAGTATTACTGACTTTGACCCTTTTCCTTTAATTTATTCTCAAGACTGCTAGGTCTAAACATTTTTTTTGTTATATCAGTGTGATGTGATAAATATCTTTTTACCTATTTTTCAGAACACTTATTCAGAGGGAATCTGACTTTTGTTACAGCCTAAAATGTTTGCTTGAGTAGGTATGTAAACAAGAGTCAGCTATTGAGATCTACAGGTTATAGCTGCATGCAATTTTATGAAAGATTGCTGACTTTAACAAAATTGAAAGACTTTCTGATATCTTTGTAAATTACATGTAAAATAGGAATGTAATATAGGACAAGTATCAAATCAGATCAGTTTTTAATGCTCAAAACTATCACAATACTCTTTACATATAGTATTGTGACTAACTTAGCCCAAGAAAACATTTTTTAAAAGTAACCAAAATTCTGTTCTGTTCATATTAACATGGTCTTCTATATCAAGGTGATGCAATTGTATACCTCTGGGAGCGCTCCCTTCACAGATCTTTAATATTACAGAACTCTCTGAAATCTGTGCCATCTGACACAGTTTTAAGGTATTTTCAATTAGATGCAGAGTCTTTAAGTAGGATATGAAAATTCAGAATTAATAGTAATGACTAGTATTTCTGCTGCTTTCTGTCTGCACATAAATTTGAAATGCTGTTGCCTGTTGAAATGTTGTATATTGAAATGCATATGCCAGTGTGTTTTGGCCTGTGAATATAGTAGTGAGCGACACTGCTCATTCTGTCCTTCTAGAAAATGATTTTCCTTACTGAGATATTTGTCTGCACCCYAGAAGTTCTGTGTTTCCAGGCCTCACAGTGTTTTCTTTGAGACATGTGAGACATGACTTCACCTGTGAGGCTCTTCTGCCTGAAAAATGTGAAACACTGCTTTAGCAGAACGAATGAGAGAATTTCCTTGGAGGTTAAATTTTAGTACAAAACAGGACTGAAAAAATCTACTAACTTACTTCCTCTCTGTATCACTGGCTATTTTGAAGGCCTTTTCAAGATCTTTGACACTGTCAGAGAGAAGACTTGATGCCATGGGTTTATTATTTCTTTTAAGCTAGTGACTGAGGTCAAGAGCGCACTTCACACTACCCAGTTATGGCCCTGTCCTCCACGGAGCTACTGAAACTCAGCTGTACTGGGACTGCACCTCTCGAGCTGAGGACACATTGTACTGCAATGCAGGCAGAAACGAACAACGTTTAYCCATGCGTGTTTTGCCTCTTCCTTCCTTCAAGAATTGTGGAAAAGTGCAGTCTTGGAGGGTACCTGCCAGCTAACAGGAATAAATGTGGCTGCGAGACTGTGTGTGGGCACTGGAGCCTCGGCGATGCCTCCCATCCCCATGGCCGGGTGGAGAGGAGCACTCTGCTCCCAGGGACTGTGCCCATCTCCTCCCGCCGAAGCCCCGCAGGAGCTGTGCCCGCACAAGGACTCTTCAATCTCAGCAAGCACAGGATAGCGGAGAACCCAGGCCGTCTTCCCTCGGTTTCATTTTAAATCGCTTCATTTATTTTGGGATCGTATGAAGCTTTGCTCCAGATACAGATTTTTGTGTATTTAATTTAAAGAAAYGTATTGGACAAACCTATTTATTTGATAAATAACCTGGTTTCTGCTCTTAAAAGCAATTAATTTTCYAAATGACGTCCACTATAGCAAAGTCATTCAAAATGGATGTACTAAATTAGTGTGCAAAATCTGTGTTGTGTTTTCAGAGACATACACACTGAATTCTTATGTTAACAACAAGTTAAATTAATTATACCAGAAGAGTGRAGCTCTCACCCTTATGCCAAAATATATTCTTTTTCCTAAGTACCACGTGGTTATCGGCATGTCCCTTGGATTTATGACTTATAACATTTGTTTATCAACAGGTGGTTGCATATCCTGCCATTTATATTTTAAGCAACAGTAAACACAACTAAAAATAAGAGAAGATAAACAAAGTAAAACTCAGTGGGTTTTTTCAAGTGATTTTAGAAMAAAGCTGTACTTATAAGCTAGGTCTTCAAGTAGTTCACACCAGGCCCAGCAACACAGAAGAATACTGCAAGAGCAATAAGGATTTTTAGGGGCATTATGATAGTGTAATGGAAACACATCTGCCCCCAAAAGTCCCTCATTTTCCCTGCGGTAAAGGGCCATGCAGGAAGTGGTGAATGCTGTGGAACATCAAGAATGAAACTATAAAGAAAATTTCTTTAAGTTAGAACAATTTTCCAACAATACTTCAGGATTTCATAATTTCCTGTTACTCCACTCCATAGGAAAATTATAGTTTTCCAAACAGTCCCTAATGCACATACTTTGGATGTRTTACATGGTTCTGTCTCCTCACAAAAGTGAAATCAAAAGAAGCTATCTTTGAATTGGTATTAGTATTGGAAAGCTAAAAAAAAGTTATGTGGAAAGCACAGAAAATCCAGAACAATTCTCTCAGCTACAAAAAAAGTACAAAGTTAAGCAGGAAAATCCTCATCAACAGTTGATCTGCAGCTCCAAATTTTAAGGGTTTACTTCAGTGACAAAACCAACTTAAGTTTATAGGAGAAATAATGCATAATAAAACCATCTAACATCTTTCATTTTAAAGGATTTCAAAACATTCTACAAACAACTATGTGGGCAGTTTCCCATACACAGAGAAAGATCACTATATCAGAGGATAACTGCAAAGAGGAGTGTTCCAATTTACTAAAGATCTGAGTGCCCCACATTCATAAATCTGAGAAAAGCAGGTACCGGCTTTGAGCTTTTAGTTATACTWAATCAAATGATATGCCTAATATTTTAAAATAATCCACATTAAATATTACCTAAAAGGCATATTCTTTCATGGATTCCAGTAGAGTAAGGTATAAAATACAGTAATATGGTTTAAAATAGTAATGATCAATTCCTCCATTTATTATTTAAAATTGTGTTTAATACATTTGTTCTTTATTGGTTCTTGTTTTACTATAGAGAATGAACCCAGTTCTTCCCTCAAATTCCAGAAATTTTACTGTGATCTCACTTGATTTTTTTGATGTAGGTCCWGTGATTTCATGGAGAAATTGCTGATTTACACTAGCATCCATGCATCTAATGTGTGCAGTGAAGTTCATATAATATGAAATAGATCTTTTATTATGAAAGAAAACTTTCATAAAAATAGCAACAGTAGCAGCCCCAAAACTCTAGAATATTATGCTGAATTTACAAGTGAGGCATACAGATGTTTTTAAAAACAGCAACATATAGCAAACAGAAATGTATGGCTCCCCTTTGGTAACATTACTAGACCAAGTTATATAAATTACTGACCCTTACAGGCCAATCCTGAAGCATCCTGAAATTACTTTTCTCACCCTTTTCTAAAATCACTTATATGTTGTCTTTATTTTTTAAAAAATTCTTCTCTTGACCTACAAAACAAAAGAAGAACTATTACTTTCAAAAGTTAATATCTAACTGCTATTCTATATCCATTCATTTAAACAGGCCATGAATTCAGCCAAATGATTTGGGTAGTCTGACACCAAAAAGCCTGAAGCTCAGAGATGACTGAAAATAGCAAAAATGCATCAATAGCAGCCTCTCTCCTCCTCTATTAACAGGTAAATTTAAATACTATAGTGGCATTAATTGAAAAGATGGAAATAGCTTTGTTTAAAATTATTAACATCTATCTATGATGTAAGTATTCAATATATTAGGAAATTACATAGGACTGATACAACATTTTAAGATTTCTTTTGACTCAGCAAGGAATAGATACATTCCAAACAGGAAAACAGAGGGAAAAAGAATCTTTATAAACTCTGTATCTATCGGTAGCGAACTACAATTCCACTATTTCTGACTCTAAAGTGAAAAATAAAATGGTGATCACTAAAGAGCCTTAGTGTTTTATTAGTTATCTAACAGAGACTCAGAAATCTTTTGTAACCTTCTTAATCCAACCCCTAATATATAGTTGCTACATATGTAGTTCTATATAGTTCTACAGTTTCTTCTGTAGAAATGTCCTGAAAAAAATCCCCAGGCTCTAGCACACCTCACCTATGGGAACACTGCCCTTGCTCTGAAACCTTGGCAAGCATTTGGGGGCATTTTGGCCACAGGAAACAAAAATGATTCTTTGTCTTTTTTTTTTCCATGTGGATGCCTTTACCAAATTCTCTAAATATCTGCATTGTTTGACTGCAAAAATATTATGATATTGCAACAACAATCTGCGTAATTATTAACTCGTACACTGTCGAAAGGGCAAATGATGCCTTAAATTCACGTAAATTCACTAAATTCACTGACAGCTTTGTATTTTCAAGCTGTGAGGTCTGAAATTACTTCGGCAGTTCATGCAATATAGCTACTTTTCTACCACTTCTTGTACTATAGGCGCATCTTCCAAGTCGCAGSAGCTTTTTTTCTCCTGATATTTTAAAGCCATCAGAAAACTTTATGAAAATAAAATGTTCTCTTCATAACCYGCTAAATACATTTTTGAAGACAAATAAAAAATTTTTGAATGATATCTTTGAAAAATAGATACTGAACGTATTCAAATAGATTTGCTTTGCGGTGTGAGGTCCAGGTTCTCTGCAGGGGAGYAGTGCTGATGGGCAACATCCTAACTGAGAATGAAGAAAAAGATTCAATTTAAAAATCATACCTTGGATGTCTATGTTCTTGCCCTGGAAAAACTCTGGATAGCTTCATGGGAAGAGATGACAGATCCTGTAGCCTTTACTAAGGCAAGACTTTGAGTTGTTCCAGGTCATGAGCTTCCAAGCTCCGGGTCACTACGTCCCTCTCCTTTTTCCATGGCTACACCAGAGGGGAGTCACTAAACTTTCCTGTTGTAACAGGAGGTCCGGGAATGTCAAAAGTGGAGGCCACTGCTTTAAACAGCTCAGGCTGCAGACCCGTCCCCAAACAGAGCCATTGGACTCTGTCGGAGAGCCCGGCCTTCATTTCTTTTCACTGCTTTCAATAAAATGTATCCGCCAATGGCAAAGGGAAACAGATTAGGCCAGTCCTGAGCGGTTTCAGAGTCTGTATACATTTTTCAAAGGTTTGCCTAAAAATGCTGAAAAGTAGTTGTAAAAATCATATTGTTTTAAATATATTTTGTACAGAAACATAGCTAATAAGGTTTTCAGTTTTATAAACTATAAATGTAATAAATRATTGAAGTCAATCTTTCTAAATAATACTTTTTCAATAATACCTATTGATATTGATGTTCATAATACAGCTTCTACCTCAAGGAAAACGAATTTTGAATTCAAACATAGTATCTACTTTTTATCTTCTATTTATATATGGTGTTTTTCATATCAAATAGCACAATAAACTGACCCCAGCTACTTAATTATTAATGCTCTGGATACGCAACACACTTCAGGATTTTCAACATTAAGGCCACCACACCATTCACAGTCAAGCCTGTGTGAAAAAGTGAACAGAAATTTTGTATGAAGAAGGCCTGTAGAAGTGTAACTGTGGTCTTTAAGATCACTCAATATTCATTAAAATAGTTTGTTAATTCTATAGCTAGGCAGCTGGTGCTGGAAGGAATATGTGTGAATTTTATGTATCCTCTGGAAAGAATTAAATAGAACTTATCTGAAGGAATATTGAAAATAGCTGATCAACAAAGTGTGATATGTAAAGATTAGCACATTTTATTTAAAGTAGCTATATAAAATTATATGTTTTAATTTAAAAGCTTTAAAGTAAAATTTGCTTTTCACTTTCTGGTGAGAACTGTGAAATTTCAGCAGAACAGAGTTGATCCTTGCTGCTGTTTGGATATGCTAGTTTGATTCTCTTTTCCCTTAGAGCAAGATCCTCTAATTGTTCAAGTTCCAAATCTATGTTTCTCTGCTCTTTTGTTCTCAAAACACTGGCCAAGAAACCACAGGAGCGAAACCAATCCAAAGTAGAGAACTCCTACTACTGGATGTGTCTATAATGTAGTCACAAACTAATAAACTCATAAATGCTTCATTTAAACAGCATTACTTCATACTGAATAGCAGCTAAAAGGCACACGAGCAGTACAATTCTGACCTAAGCACTTTCAAATCAGATTTCAATCTTAAACAGGTCAATAAATGGACTTTGCACTGAGGTTTGGTTTCCTGTCTTACATGTGTAGAAATGATACAGCTATAAAATGTAAAATACCAGAATTCTATAGAAAAAAGATTGATAGTTTAGCCAGACATCCATTTGCCTGAATATACAGTTCTTGTATGTATTCATGGGATGTTTTACACACCAACAACTTTGTTTTAACCATGCAACACTGCGTAACTTCAGCTGAATTTTCAGGCCAAGTATTCAAATAGATTCAGTTTGTGCAGATCAACACTTAAAGTGAACTCTGACTGCAATGATAACGTGACTACAATGTTAACGTCTAGATACATATGTGTAACTTAAGCAGATGATTAGCTGGCATAAAATGTCAAAACTGTGACAGATACTCACACCAACTGCAAGGATGCTCCTGTATGTATTTTTTGTGTGTATGCTGTATATACATGGCCATTATTCACTCTCACACTGTATCATTTATAGCGTCTTTCATTGTATCTTAAATATATGCACTTTATATTCTGTGCCGCAGGAAAGAATAATTTTTAAACATTTATTAGAATCCCATTAGATAAGTAAAACTAGATAATTTTTAGAGTTAAAATTATGCTTAGACTCTTTAGGATATTGATACCAAATTGTAATTAGTAATACGGACTTGAACAGCTTTAGTAAGCTCAGGTTTACAGCGCCTTATGCATAAAAATATATTTTACAACTCATATCAATGTAAAAGTCAGTAACCCTTAAATTGATTTATAGGTATAGACCACACACACACAGATACACAGACACACACATGTGAAAAACAAGCTAGCTGAAGAGAGCCGTTAAAACTGAAACACTTTGTGAGCAAAAACAAAACCCGAAGAGGGGATCAATACAAATGTTAGTGGGGTTTCTATGAAGTTTGCAAGTTTCAATCTGCCTCTCTTTTCTACAGACTTAYTTGCTTTTCTCCCAAATTCACTTACACTGAATAGCAACTCTTTGAAATTGAACTTTTCCCTCAGCTTTTACTGTTTTTAAAGGGGGAAAAAAAAAGCTTTTGCAAACTACACCAGCTGTTACAAAACTTTTTTTAATGTTTAACTTGCAAGAATGGTAGCATTTTCTATCCACTTATTATTGCTGAAGACAACATTAAGTTAGAATACTATTATTATTTACTTAAAGCGTGCAGTAGTCTTTTACCGAGTGCAGCAGTAGCTTAGCATTCTAAGTTTCCTGTCTCCTGTACGAGCCATAACACATTGGTTTCTTTTGCAGAACAAAGTGACCACCAAAAGCGGGACTTTGTGGGCCAGTTGGATAAAACATAAGCTCATCTYGCCCCCAAAACCCCGACTCTGGAACCACAACCTTCCGCGATTCAATTTGTAAGTACAGTATCTTTGCAAAATACGCCCAATCAACGGAAAGAATCATTGCTTATAAAATGGCTAGTTTTCTGACTAAAAAAGAGAGAATATTGTAGCCAAGTCACAGTTCAGATTCCTTTACTCTCTGGAGAGCAGGAATTGCTAATAGATATCATGTTCTTATAAATTATTTGCTAAGTAGATAAGGAGTACCTCCTACGAGTGTCTGTAGAATGACACAGAATTCACCCAGAAAAACAAAGTGATTTATTAGATCCAGCACTCAAAGCATCTGTCAGGATTTCTTCTCAAAGTGAAGAACACACCTACTTGTGTTCMTCTGTTTCACTGTATTTCAAGCTAGAGTTGAAACAGTGTAGAGATGCCTGTCATTATTCTACATTTGTTGCTTCTTTAATAATGTGCTGGGAAATATTTTCATTTACTTGAAAGAGTCAGGACTTATCCCATGAGCAGCGGGACTTTCACTATTCAGCAGGGTGTTTAGAAGCTTTCCAGCCTCAGCGTTCTGCTTCCTGAGAACTTCTTGTAAAGAGGAGAGAAAAATAGATAAAAGAAACATATTTTCTAAATCCTGTTTATAATTCCTACAGAACTTCTAAATAAAATCTAAGTTGAAAAGCATAATAGTTTACACTTAGATGACTGAAGTAGGTAGCTGCTGTCAGTTACTTCAAAAGAAATTTATTACTGTGCTTGAAAAGCCGCTATTACATTTATTCAGCTATTAATAACCGGAACGCAGAGACAAAGAACGCGGCCCGGGGTAGCCGCAGCACGGTCACAAACGCACCTTGAGAAATCGCGTAAAAGTTGGCGGAAATGCCGGCTAAGCGGGGACGTTAAAATCAAATCCCTGGCCTGCACAGAGAGCAATCAACTGCCTTACTTCTGGCTGCGCTAATTAAAAGCRGTAATAACGTATCTTTATTTCACACGATCGTATCAAACGACGCGGGGCTGCAGCGGGCTCCGG
>NW_028185039.1:7347981-7381493 GCF_003343005.1 Rhea americana | reverse complement strand
GGGGATGCTGCCGCGGCGGCGGCTCGAAAATGCAACTTACCGCTCGGTGGTGCCCGGGCCGGTGCCCCGGCGCGGGGCGCGGGCATCGGCGCCGCTCGCCCGGCGCGGCGTCTGCGCTGGGGAGACGCAGCCCGCCGCTCCCCGGAGCCGGCTCCTTCCGTCGGCAAAGCCCTGACTCATTACGTGAAAAGATCGCCCTGCCCGGCTCCCAGGAACATTTCTTCATCACGGTCACGCCACACGCTGAACAAGAGGCCACAGCAAGGGGAGGGGGGAGAGGGGGGGAACAAGGGGGAAAAAAATCCAGGAGGGGTTGTTCTAAAAAAAAAAAAAAAAGAAAAGAAAAAAAAAGGGAGAAAGGTCCTCTTCCTTTAAAAAGAAAAGTGCAAGGGGAAAAAAAGAACAGCAAGCAGGAAATAACTAGCGAAGATCCACTCGTCGTTGCCACAAAGGCACCTCTCGCCTTCCCACTCCCTCTGCGTGCTCGTCCCTGCAGCAGCGCTGCAAAGCGGCGCCGCGCTCGGCTCCGCGGGCCGCCGCGGCGGAGCCCGCGGGGGGGGCGCCGAGTCCCACACCGGCCGAAAATTATTTTTTTTTTCCTAGAAACTACCTCCAAATATAGTAACGGGGAAGGGGCATTCCTAGAAATTCGGGAGACGTCAGAAAGGGAAGATCTGTGAAATTCAGCTTCACTTCCTGCAGAGGGCTCCTAGCACAGGAAAAAAAAAAAATCAAGTAAGCAATAAAGTGCTTTTCATGCTTCTCTGATCAGATAATGGTTAAAAAAAGAGGAATGGTAAAACACTTAACTCATATTTCTTCGATAACATCTAGGAGTTTTATATGAGAAGAAAGCTAATCAGTAACCCCCTTTCCTCATTTTCTTCTAATGTTTATAGATGTTTATCTCCTGTATTGACTTTCCCCTATGTCCTCATATCAGACCTAGGCACAAAGCAAATAAAAGGAATTTCACACACAGTAGTGAAAAATGGGCCAAATGATAATAACACTTCCCTGTATCACAGAAACACTTATTAATGTTCATGTATTATTTTAAATAGGCTTTGCAGGTTACACCTTTCAAGCTATGCTGATTGTGAATAATTCATGTTATTACTATAAATATGTGCAGTCTCACTGCTCGCACGAACAGGATTTTTATGCTTGGCTTTTGTTTAAGGGCCCCAATAATGTGAAGCGCTGAGCACTGTCAGCTCCTGTCGGCTTAATAGAACTATAGTCTGCTGAGCAATTCTGCTCAGCAGCTCCCAGGATCAGGCCCCGAGTGACAAATGTAAATCTCTATTTACAACAGACTGGCACACTGTCAGCCAGGCAGTATTAATTATTATTACTCATGTTATCTCCTAAATCTGTATATTTGCTTTGTGCATGTACCTAACACACAATCTTCTTTACTCTTGTCAGTCTTTCCAATAAAAAACTGTTTCATTCATTTCATAGGAGATAGAAGTGTAATTAATGTTTGYAAAGCCTTCAGATGACACTAACAGATTAAAGCATYATCATGTGCTAATAATGACATAAAGATGTCAAGGTATTTGTAATAAAACATTGTTTTTCCAGGAATAGCAGAGGTTGCTTTAAAAAATACAATAGTCAGCTTTTGGGGAAAGATAATAATAGATTTCAATGTGTGTAACTCTTGGGGGTTAATTGAATTTTCATAATTAAATTCCCCTTGGCCATATGAAATTCTTGGTTTTGTTCTTTGAATTTCATTATGACTTGCAGAGTCTTCACTCCCCCCAAATCAAATGCAATAAAAACACTGGAGTCTGGCTTCACTTCAATATTTTATAAACACATTTAGTCAAAATCTAGTTATAGATACCTTCTCTGTCTGCAGTTCTGAAGGAGAATTAGCAGCATTTACCTGACAATCTTTCTTAAGTATGCTTTGACTGTTAAGTATTTTTTAACTTTTAGCTTCATGCAGAATATACAGTTGCTTAAAAATACAGAAACAACTTCCAAATAGCTTCACCTGCAGTGTTTAATTAGTAATAATGCCTGTTCAGAAGTAGATTTATTTTAATTAATCCCTTGGAATTCAAACGAGCTCGAGCGAATTGCCCAAAAGGCCTTTTTAAGCTGACTGTCTTATTTATGGCACGTGGCTTTACTTTACTAGTCACTCTAATTTTCTGAGTGAAAAGTGAATGACACCTTGAAGTTGAGGATCTTCTGATCATTAAAAGAAATGGATGTGCTGTCCTCTGTTGGCCACACTGGTTGTCACATGTAACATTCAATTAAACGGAGAGGCAGCAAGAGACACTGTTAAAATGACAAGAATGTTGAAACGAAATTTGCTTTACCTTCCACTCTCACCAATGTGACTGAATAGTGTGAGGGATATGTAAACATCCTCAGTTACAAAAAATGATGCAATGATGGGTGCTGGAGGCTAGGTTAAAGAGAGAGCTGTGCTTTCCCATGACTCCGTGTACCAAACTTTGCCTGAGGGTACACGCACTGCTCCTGTCGCACTCCTGCTGCTCCGCTAACCTCAACCATCGCCAGCTGCCTGAGCCCCTGCGCAGCAGCGCGGGCCGGCAGCTTGCCCCAGCTCCGGCAGCGGGCTCAGGGGACAAGCTGCGGCACTGCCAGGCAGCTGCTGGGCCGCAGGAAGTTGCCAGCTGCAATTTCATGCCGCATGGTCTGGTTGAGGGCGGTGGCCGTTTGCGCTAATTTGGGTGGTTTGTGTACATGTGTTACTGCTCTCACGTCGCATGGCATGATCACAGCTCCAAGGGGCAGTGCAGCTACAGCAGCTGTGCTTTGCTGGGCATGACAGCGGTGGCACACAACGCAAGTTGGTGTTCGTGTCYGTACACAAGTCCTGGTGTGAAGTGCCATTCTGCTCTACTCTGTGCTGACAGGCAAGAGCAATGTGTCCACTCCCAGGCCCTCCATTTCAAGAAGGACGTAYGTAGCAACTGGAGGGAAACCAGGGAATAGTAGCAGGGATGATATGAGGTATAGAAAATATGACCTCAAAGGAAAGATTTTTACATGCTGGGGTAGCAGTATAAAAAAGGTTCAATCCTTCTGCAAAAGAGAAAGAAGCAATCTGTCATTTGTGTCATGGTGAGTATCAGATAAATAAGGCAAATTATGTAAAAAGTAGTCACAGTTTTTTAATACTTGAAAATTATGTTAGAAAGCTTAACACTTGGCAACTAAACCTCTCATCTAATGTTCACAAGTATAAGATAATAAAATACTAGTGGAATATTACTGTATGCAGCCTAAGAGTTCATTATTAACAAAAAGGAGTTGAAGAAGGATAGCTAGGAGGTGTAACCAGAAAAATGCCAAGCTGTCAGCATGCCTCTCCGAATGCACTCTATCCATGGCAGTATTATCTGGAGGCGTGTGCTGCTTCATTGGCTCGTACTGCCATGTCTCCTTTATGAAGGAAGATACTATTTCAAAATGATGGTGGTTATCAATATAGTTAAGTATCTTTTTGTTTCTATACATTATAATCCTTCCAGCGACATTAAGGACAAAATTTCTGAGAAACTTCAGTGGCAATATATCCAAGTTCACATTTTTTTGCATTTTTTTTTTAATTTTAGTTAGGCTAGAAAATACTGTGCAAATCAATTTAGAAACAGAGACAATGTCATTAATTAATTTCCATTAGATAGGCTGCAAAGAAAAAGTCATAAATTTAGAAGAAAATGCAATCTGACATGATGAGAAAGAATATATGTCATTGCAGTAAACATGTATGGTGTTTTAGTTATTTCTACATGTCTTAAATGTGTTCTACATGTCAACATTCCGAGGTTACAAATTTCTTTTCAGCAATAGGTGAATAGAAATGCTCTGGGTGACCCTGCTTGAGCAGGGGGGTTGGACTAGGTGATCTCCAGAGGTCCCTTCCAACCTCAACCATTCTGGGATTCTGCATGATTCTGGAGTAGCTTCACTTTTGCTGTGATTTCATAGATATTTTTCTAATTACAAAAGCAATGTATAATTTCAACTAAATAACCATAGGACATTTATTTAAAATTTTATTTAGTAGAATTATTATTATCCACAATGGAAGTTCTGTCTGCAAACTTCGTAAAAACTGGCTCTGTATTTTCTTATTTCTGTGTATATCCTTTAATATAAAAATCATATGCCTCATTCCATTTTTATGCGGGTTATACATGAAGCTGTAGATCTCATGTATACTTTCCTTACTTCTATAAACCTATTTCTAAAAAACAAATGAACAACAATTTATGTAAGCATTAGTCATCACATGTGAGGCAATTCCTCTTTAGGTTTATCCCTGAGGCTGTAGTAGTAGAAAGCAGTATTTATCAGAGATATGTTTGTCCTTGGGTTTGATTTATATGTTTAGTTTTGAAAACACTATTATGAAAACAACTTCAGGGACACTGCTATTCTTCAATGGCTGTACTATCTCTGAGTAAAATATCTGAAAAAAAATAGAAATCAATTTAGAACTTTTGCAGGTTTAAATTTGCATATCTTTTGTACTGAAACTGCTAAAAATTAATAATTTAAAATTTTCATATCTCTTCCATCTAGGAAGACTTGGGTAGTGTTGTCATCAGATGTCGTACTAGAAAAAGTTCAAAAATGAAGTGGAAGGTAAGTGCTATGCTTTCGTCTCTGCTGATGTTTGCTCAAAACCCTCCAATTTGGTAACCAGGAATTCTGTACGCTTGTGAGTATTGACAGTAAAGCAGTGTAAGTGCAAAACACACAAACTTTAGCAACCATGTGTTTTAATTGCACATCATTAATATAATATGGTAATCTGTATAACAGCAAATATGTGCAAAAAAAACCTCATACAGTATAAATGGCTACATCCATTGCATTTCAAATACGTGGTATCCACGTATCCTTCAAGACAGGTGTGCAGTACGCATCTTCGGGTAACATCACCAGCCCTATCTTTAGATACCTGTTTTCAACATGGCAGTAAATTCAGCTCACCATCATCAGAAACAGAAAATGTAAACCCTAACCGAACGATCCCTTTAAGTAGTTACACAGATGAATAAATCTCGTGGGTCTTTTTTCGAGCCAAAACAGAGAATTAATTTAGAAAATAGCTAAACTAATTTCAGGATTAAAACCAAATAGTTTTAGAGTGGAGAGAACGAGGRCCATCTTCGTAGCCTTATCCTGGCGAGATCAGCCTGGAAGCCAAGCGCTCAGCGGCTCGGCCTGCCCCTCGTGGGACAGCTCTTGGGCCCACGTGGTGGCGAATGCACGTGTGTGCTTTTAAGAAATGACAGAAACCTGGGCGGGATACGGATTGTACTTGATTTTGGCAGGCCAGTTTTGCCTTACATGTTTGAATTTTTCTTACTCTGTTACACTGCACAACTGTGAGAGCCTCCAAACACAGGATTYGGCTCCGAGGAAGGTGGTCTGACAAAAAGATTGTGTCCGCTGCTGCAGACACCCTTCTTTTGTAAAGAAAGGGACCCTGGCAGCGGGCGAAACACGGCTGTGAAGCCCACGACAGCTCGAGCGCTGCCGGGCGTTTGGCGCCGCGCGGCCGTTACCTCAGGGAGGGCAGCGCGCGCCCCCGCCGCTCGCGCCCGGCCTCGCTAAACAAAACGCTGCCGCTTTCCCCTGCTAGCACGTGCGCCCCGCCGCCAAGCGCGGGGCCACCACGCTGTTCCGCCGCCGCGCACGGCCGTTGCCCCGGTGGGGGGGGGCGGGAGCCTTTCCGCCGGCCGCCGCGGCCCCCCTAAAAATGATCAGGGGAACTCCCGCCCGCGCGGGGGCTGCCGAGGCACGGACGGGGTTCGAACCCGTGATCTTCGGTTTACGAGACCGACGCCTTACCACTTGGCCACCGCGCCTGCGTTACAAGGCCCGCCCGAGCCCTTCTATGGCTGGCGCCACTCCCGCGCGGCGGCGCACCCCAGCGGCTTCGCCAATCGTGCGGCGGAAGCCGGCGGCGGGCCCCGCCCCGCCCCGCCCCCTGCTCGGGACCCCCCCACACACACACCCTCCGTGCGCATGCGCCACCTCCTGGCGGCCGTTGGGCGCGCTCGCGGGCGCTGGACAGGCGTTGGGCGGCCGTTAGTCGGCGAGGCGCTGAGGGAGCGGGACTAGGTTTCCCCTCGGTAGGTGCCTATAACTGAGAGAGGCGGCGGTGCGGTGTCTGCGGGAGGGCGCTGAGGAAAGTCCTTCCCTGGGTGGGAGTGGGGAGCAGCGAGGTGCTGTTCCGCCCCATCGCTCGGTGGCGGCGCGCAGAGGGAGCGCGCGGCGGGGGGCCGTGTCCTCTTCCCGCGCCAGCCCCCAGCGAGGCGCCGGGACCCGGGGGCGCCCAGCCCCTGAGGGAGGCGGCGGCCGGGAGGTGCTCCCTGGGGAGAGGCTGGCTCGTGAGCGAGCGCACAGCTGTGCTGCAGCCTGTGCTTTCTTTACCAAAAGATGGCACTCTCACATTAACGTCGGTGCACCGTAACATATTGTTGGAGGTAATGTACTCGTCCTGTGTCCTGAGCAGCTTAGAGAGGGGAAGGAAAAGCGCGAAAAAGCTGCTTTCCTTCTCCCAGAAGAGAAGCAGAAATGCAAACATCATTGAGATAACTACATAGTAAATATAAAGTAAAACACGCTTCATAAAAATACAAATTAAGTACATGGCACTTCTTGTCCCATATAAAAAACTTGTGAAATGCTGAAAAGATATTAGAAGTTATGTGTTCTTTAACTCCCAGATTTGGTCTCCTAGATATTTACAAGTGTTATCTGAAAGCACAGCCCTCGATTTTATCCCCARTGAAACTTATGCTATATTCCATCTTCCTGGATGAAAACAATTTGATTTTTGACCTATGTCAGGGAGAACCAGTACTAGCTGTGAATAGTAGTTTTTTTTTTCTTGATGAGAGAAGCTTGTAAAGAGGTTGCCAAAAGTACCTTCATAAAGGTTGAGATCAGAGTGAGTAATTTGGTGGTGCCTGGTGCGGGTATGTTAGATGAATTATATCTTTATGCTTTTGGGGGGTATTCTTTAAACTGCAGTCATGAGGAAAACCCATGCCTGAAGGCTTAAATGTATGAACAATTGTCTATTTAAAAATTACCATGTGTCATCTTCTCATCGGTAACTGTGATAAACTTTAGCAAACACAAAGCAATTTGCATCAGCTTCATCTGCAGTAAAAGATGTCTAAACTAATTTAAATGATCTCACTGGATAGTTGGCCCATCATAAATGTATGCACTACTACCATGGGTCAGCTGTGACACAGGTGTTTTGCTTTGTTCTGGTTTTCTAGTCCTTATGGGCATTTCTGACATTGTGGCCAGCCTGAGCACTTCTTGGAGTTTATGTTCGAGCCTTGTTCTTTGCTAGCCTCAAATGACATACTCTCATCTGGTCTATGGAAAGCCAGGAAACACTCAGCCAGAAGAATAGTACTTTTGTATTCCTTTGTTCTGATCATTCTGATTACTGTAGCACTTTATAGCATGATGATGTGTAGGAGTGGAAGTGGTGGCTTCTTTCACCCTGCTTACACACGCACTGCTTTTATGATTAAGAATGACCTCCTGTGGCCAACGATTTTGGCTGACTGAAGTTGCTCCTAGTGTAACCAGGCTCACAGCAGGAAGGAGTTAGATGTTACTAAATCATGTTTGACATTTCTAACCTTCCTACTTGTTAGAAAACATGCTCTTTTATGTGCCATATTTGCCAAGTGGAACTTGTCATCACAGTTCTTGTGCAGCTCCTTTCTGTTTTACTTGTTACTGCTGTTATGCCTTCGTGAGGTGAGAAGTAATGTTTTTTGGGGGGGTTGGGGAGGGGAAGAGATGTGATGGGGGAAGTCAAGAGCAATACTGCAATTACATGTGGAATTTGTATATTATATGAGTTGTATCTTTTCAAATACACCAAATTTTAGATAAATGTGTTCACTTTGCATTGGAAAAGGTATTTAACTGTAAAGCAACTTTTAATACTGAAGTTCTTCCTTACTGAGGAGACAGAACATTCAAGATGAAGTCACAAAGATCTTGTGAGATTAAGAAGAAATACATGATTTGATTTGAAGAAACTTGTCTGCTCTCTTTAGCAGCCTAACTTCATTAATGCTCTAAGAAAATACTCATATTACTAGCTATCTAAACAAAGAGCCATTTAATGACAAAACTGTTTTTTGTACTGCTTTTTTAAAAGCAATATACTAGTACTTGCCATTTTATAATGTGTAACTGCCTATGGTTTATTTTGAAGTCTGGGTAGCTCCTAGGTCTCAATAAACAGAAGAGCAACAATAAAGAAAAAACAGTCTTGGGTTCATCATAGAACAAGTCTAATATACTGTGAAATAATTTTCATCATGAGTAAGGGGAGTAAAAGATGTTTACAGCTAATAGTAAAATGTCTGAGTTATTCTAGACTGAAACAGAAGAAAATTCAGCTAATTTCTTCTGCTACTGTATTTTAAAAACTTTYATGCTGTTCCTTGTCTCTATTGGGAGGAGGAAATTCTTAATAAATAAATAAGTGAAACCAAAAGCCAAATATCTCTGTAGTTCTGATGCTTACAAAACCCATGTCAGTTAACTAGTTGTAGGAATATGACGATGTGAAACTGATGACTGTTATGTAAAACATGCTTGTTCAATTTTTCTCATCTTCTACCACCAATTATTTATTTAATATTCTCGTAGTTTGTCTTCTGAAACTCAGAAGAATTTGAAGCTTTTGGAATAAGGAGTGCCTTCCTATTACATATTTGTATGAAACAGTGGTGTTGTACGCCTGATAAAAAGGTGTTGTATCAGTGCAAATATTAATTTATATAAAGTAGTGTATTAATTATGTAAATTACACAATTTAAAACTCTTGAATTATTTTAATTTGGGATGAATAAAAACCGCTCCTTCGAAAGTTCGGGAAGAACTGGAGTAGAGTCTTCAGGTTTTCTGAGCTACAGATTAATATTGCATGTTGTTGCCCCTAGTGTAACAACAGGTGTCCTGTTGCTAGAGAGATCGTGTTGTTTTGAAGTGTTAATCTTAGGAAAAAGCTATAGGAAATTTTATTGTTAGAGTATTTTATTTAGAAGAAAAAGTAATTTGTGTGCTCATAAAAGTTTTTAGGCAGTTTTATTTGTTAGAACTATTAAGTTAATATGAATTTACCTTGCTTTTGTAGCCAGAAAAGGTGGATGAGCTGGTCAGAAATCTGGTCAGGATCCCTTTAGGTGAATGGAGGAGAAACAGAAAGATTAGAAACCGGGATACTGTATGGCACGTCTTATGGTTAATCTAGATGATTCCAATATAATATATAATCTAATAGTATATAATGAGTCAAAGTAGTGATTCAGCTAGTTCAGTGTCCTTCCTGTGCTGGTGGTTAGTATGAAGTACTCTCCACCCTTTCTCAGGCTGACATACTGCATTGCACTGCTCTTGGAATGATTATGTGCTTGAACCTCTTCTTTACGTCCTGACCAAACTCCTTATTTAACAGACATCTTCTTATCAAGAATTGTCTTAAGTAACTTCAGAAAACTGTATAGGCAGTCCAAATGTGAAAGTCTGTGCAAGCAATATTTAAAGTGTTATAAATAATAATGTAACTCAAAATTGTTTAGTAAAGGTACCATTCCCTGTTATCCATGTATTTTTTTTTCTTGAGTATGTTTAAATAACAAGAGATAAATCTTTTTGGAGAAATCTCATTTTATACTACATATATATTAAGATTTCATTGTCAGCTGAAAGTCAGTAGCATAGCAAGGAATGTTTTTTAGATGAGATGAAAGCATTATGTTGACATATCTTGCTGTAGTCAAACATGAAAGTTTTGCAGCTAAGAACACTGTAGAATTTAGGATGATTTTTCTAGGAAGGTATGACAATGGAAACTTTGTAAGTTGATTGCATGTGAAATACTGTTACAATATTTTGACAAAAACAACAAATATTTTACTGGGATAGTCCTCTTTATTTCCTGTATGTCAAAGCAGCAAGGAAAAGCGATTCCTTGCTGGTAAATTAGTGTCTACTCTGCATTTTTAAGAAGGTGGAGGTATATCCAAGTGTATACAAGTCTTGAGTGCATGCACACATTGGTAACATCCTGGTGATGTTTTCAGTGATGATGATACAATATTAATTTGTCTTCTGTTTCTCTAATTGTAGCAACAAGAGCAATTTTTACCTAAAAGTAAATGACTAGCCACTTGCAGATCAGGACTGAAAAGCTGTTATAAATAAACCTTTATCAGGGAAAATACCAGTCATAAATTAATGAATTTGAGTCACATTGACTGTCGAAGTATCAAGCCTCCTGAAGTGAGCTTTGACTCAATATCATTTACTGCACTTCAAAAATACTGTGAACACAAGTTTTTATAGTTAAAGAAAGAAAATAATGCCTATATTAATGTAATTCCTTGAGTGGTGTTTTTTTTCCCCTTCATTTTAACTTCAGGAAGTATTTGCAGTAATCACCTGTGATTGTTTTAGTCAAACTTTTATTCTCATTCCTCGGGAACTCTTACCATTTARCTAGAAACCTAAGAGAGGCATTTCAGTGACATTTCTGTCTGAGAAATGCAGAAGTGGTTGCAATATTTTTGCTATGTGTTAATTCTCTTTGTTATACATTTGTAAATCAAAAGTATGGTCAAATTACCAATGTAATCTCAAGAGATGTCTCCATTTCACCCCCTCCCCCTTTTTGTCCAGGGGATGGCTGCACAATACTTTGAGAATCAGATTCTTTTAACAGCTCTGAAGTTGGACACATGGGATCGCTGTCAATTTCTGATAACTTATCATAGTTTATATTCCATCYTTCCATTCTTCCTTCCTTCTGTCCTTCCTTCCTTCATTGTGGTCTCAATGATAATAGGACTGTTGTTGAGAAAAGCTCTTATATAGTAGTAGCTTTCTGTTCAGCAATCTCTCTGAAAGGTGTAAGTGCTCCATCGTCTAACACATACACAGCTGATTGTTATCTTATTCTGTAATTAGATAACAAAGGCATAGATTCAACTTCTGTTCTAGTTTTGTCACTAACTTTGTCTTTCTGATCCATTTGTCCATCTGTGGCATACTTACTGATTTTATATAATATAAGGCTGAATTTAATGTTTATAGAGTGATTTTTAAGAATTTGACAGTCTTTATAAGAAGTAGTAGTAGTAAGTACTGTGTAATAAGAAAGTAAATTATTATACAAAATAGCTTTCTTGTAGCATTTTAGACCAGARAAATGGAGAAACAGTATACATGATGAAGGGTCAGTGGACATGGAAGGAAGTAAAATTATTTTAATTGTTCCAAATGGTAAACTTCATGAGTATTGATACTGCAAGATGTTAAACTGGTGGTGTTTTTTCTTTGGATTCTCAGACTGCACTGATGCTGTCTCGGGCAACCTTGGAAAAGCAAATTGTGCCAGTCTTCAGTTGCGTGGTTTTGTGAGTGAGTGAGTTTGTGAGTGAGACTGCCTCTTCCACTACTGCCTTTTTGTCATCTTTTTGTTTTGTTCTCTGAGCTTCTCCTTTTTTCTTTTACCTTTTTTATGTCATCACATTTTCTCACCTTTCATACTGGTTGTATGGTTTCTGAGATCACAACTTTTTTTTAAGGGTTAGTCTTAGGATGTGTATATTCCATGATAATCTTTGCGTCAGAAGTTCTCATAATGGTGCCTGCACTATTTAATGACTTTATAACTAGTGAATGTCCAACTTTAATAATTTTTGGTCACAAAGAGCTGGAGATGTGTCTCCAGAAGATTTACTTGCTCAGGAATGTTAAACAAGATTTGGTGTCATCTCAGAATTTTACCTCTGCAATTTGCTGTCATTTGATTCCTTTGAGCATTTAGATGCTTTAGTACTCCAGTTCCTTGTTCCCATTGCATTATCTAATGTCTTTTCTTGCCCTGACACTGGTTATAGCATTTACTGGAGCTTGTCTGGGCTTGAGAATTGTGAAGACTTCTTTTTTTTTTTTTTTTTTTTTTTTTCTGTTGAGCTTGGAGTTAGTCTGGCAACTAATAATTGTGTGAATGTACTTAGCAGTTGGGCTGTGTGAGACTTACATCACTCCTCATGCTAGTCTGTGTAGGCATCTTTGGTAAGCTTTGATAGGGACAGTTCACTTTTTAAGGATCTGTCTTACTAGTATCTTTCTGATTCTTCTCTTTTTGTTGGTAGTGTTCTAGTGGTGGTAGTACCTACAGAAGGATGTTGTTTATGTCTCTTCTCTTACCCTAGAATGATAATATGGAAGTTTACCCTAGCAATTTTGCAGACATTTAGTAACAGGTTTACACAGCATTTGTGCTACCTATTTCTCATCCTCGGTGATTGATACCGTGACCAGAACAAGTGTGTCTATATGCAAGAGAGTGAAGATTATTCCTCTTCCTGTTCTGGAAGATAGTTAAGTCTTTGAGACCAGGGCATTTTACATAGTATATGCTGACATAGTCAGTGATGTACCTTGTAGGTTCCCTGGGCTTAATGGACTTTATTCATTATGAGGGAATTATGAGTGAGAAATCTAGAACAGTGTTCTCAGAATTACCTTCAAGGACAGTAGGTTTGCTAAGGTCAGCCTGCTCACCTCAGAGATGTTATGGGATGTTTAAGATGTTATACTTCAGGACTTGTATGTGCTTAGGATCTATCAATCAGATAAATGATTTCTGATCTCTTAATCAGACAGCTATATATGCAACTTCTGTCTCTTCCTCTTTTTTGTTAGTTTCTGATGTCTGAATTTATAGCTAAAAAGACTTGACCAGATGAACTTAGTTGGCAAAGGACCAGATAGGTTCTTGGGTAGTTACTCTAATTCAGTTTTTTTCTGTTATCTTAGGCTATTTATTTTTTAAGATTAAGAACATTCTATTTTGAACAGTTTCTCTTAGAAATGGCTTCTGCCCCTCTCTGTCTCTTGCACACACTTTTTTGGGGGATTTTGTTCAACAGTGTTGTGTCAAGATTTTGATATATCTTCAATGATTGATCTTATCCGCTAATATAATATATAATATATAATATAATTTAATATAATTTAAGCTTAATTCTAACTACCTTGATAAAATACTGAAAAGCCTGAGTCCATTATACTTTTTTTTTGAAAGTGTCATTTATGCTGGTCATTACCCTTATTTGAGCTAAGCATGAAAGCCTTTTGTCTATGCTGAACCCTTCTGACAAAATCTGCTTTAAAGCACAACCTGGATTTTCTAAAGAAAAGTCCTGAGATGATTCTGGTAACAAAAAGCTAGTGCTAGAGATTTTGCAAAAAGGAGAATTGTTTTTTCCTTTCTTTTTTTTTTTTTTTTTTTTTCCTCCTAAGTGTCATTCTTCTGAGATAGGTGTTGCTTTAGGAGAGAGCCTTTTTCAGGTTACAAGACTAGGCCTTTCTGCTTTCTGTCCAACTATTTAACTAGCTTTATAAAAACTTCCTGTGAGCTTGCTGGAAGGTTTCCCAGTTATCCATTACCAGAGCTTAGACTTTGTCTGTAGCTTTGCAAAAGAATGTTTCTATTCACTGTGTTTTTGATTTTATTGACAGCAGCTGTCTTAGGAGGATTCAAGAATGATGCAGTAACGTGGTTGAGTGGTCCTGCAGTCCTTGTTCTGCAAAGATGACTGGAGACTCATCTTCAGGTAATACTTTACATGAAGGAAAATATTATTCTGAGTTACACTACAAATTTATGGATAACCACTTATAGGAGAAAAAAATCCTAGAATTAAGACGTTATATCTCAGATGATAGTTGTCTGCTTTGTTACTTTTATTCTCTTTTAGGAAGTTCTCAGTTGAGATGTAGACTAGATTACAGGGCATGAGGAGGTGTGTGTGACTTCTTTGCCTTCAAGGAAAAGAGTCACTGACTTGGGATAATACAACTGTTCTAAGAAATCTGTTACTCTTTTAACAATATTCCAGTAAAACAGAAGAAGCTAATAGGCAGGTGCATATAGCATATACAGAGTAAAGAAAATGCAATGATGACCATTTGTAGAAAAAGGTTTAATATATTCAGTTTTAATTGAAAACCAAGTTTTTAGCTTGTGGAAGAAGTTCACTCAGTGTAACTCAGGCTCCGTCAGGCATCACTGTATTGATGTTTTACACTATAATAGTAATTAATATGAATATATCAGGTTGTGGGGGTGATATGTTTATGTTTACAGATCTTTCTAAAAGAATCAAGAATAAAAATTGCTAGTTGAGTCCAAACAGGTGATTTGTCACTGATCCATTCTAACTCTAGATTCTGTCCATTTTAATTCTAGAGTCTGTAATAGACAAATGCATAGCCAAAAAGTGCTGCACTCCTTTTATGATGTTTGGATTGTGATACCTGAAAGTAAATTTGTGGTATATACAGCCTACTAACTTTCAGAATAGTTAGAAAGTTTATAAAGAAAAGGTGTATTTAAGAAATTTACAGGGCATCTTAGTGAGTTTTGATTTGTTCAGTTTTATGGGCACTTCTAGATTGAGAGTAGGTTTGATTTTGTACTACTGAGCCGAATTCTGATATCATTGCAGTAAAAGAGACTAACGAGAAAGGAGTGGGTGATCTAGTGTCTGGATTGCTCACCACAGTAGGAAGTATAATAGTGAATGCTCAAATGTAGCAGCTTCATAGTAACATAAAAATAAGTTTGTGCATATTAAAAAGCCCCCCCTTTTTTTCCTGAAAAGATCCATCTATTTTTTTTTCTAAAGGGAAATTTACAGCTTACTATTCACTGAAGGTCCTCATAGCTATTTGTTCTAAAGATGCAAGGCAAACAGAAAATGCAAAAACAAAATCCTGCAGTCCAGCACATCCTGAAAGCCTTATCTTGGAAGGTTTTAGGAATGTCATGAATGAAAGTGGGTGTAATTCTGGCTAAATCACAGATCTACTCCTTTCTGTGGCTTATTATGTTTCTGAAATATATTTATTGTTAGAGAATTACAGATAGCTACTGTTCAGAAAAATGCGGTACAAACTAGTTTGTTTCTTGTTGAATTCAAGGCTAGTACAATGAAGTATAGTAAAGAATCTCAGTACTTTATAGACAACAGGAACGACAGAATAAAATTTGGTGTTATTTCTGCATCTGTGACAATGTAACTCATTTAGGAGCAGAAGTCTGTGTTGCAGGGTGGAATACAATCCAGTAATCTGCAGGTAGTATTTTAGTTTATTTCTGACTTTACTCTGAGGGGCTTAAAGGATCATTTACGTAAGTGAACAAAATGTTGCCTCTGACTCACAAATGAGGTTAAAATGACAGTGAATCACATACAGCGGACTGTCTGAGGAAGGTTCACAAGGTTGTCTGGTTTCACTGACAGTCTTGTAAGAGATGTCATCTGACAAGATTGACAGCCCAATTTGAACAAGTCAGTAGACCCATTCTGTCAGTCTGCTCCAAGGCAATGATGTGTTTGAGGTAGTAATCATTCACAGTAGGAAGCTGCATCTCATTCTCTGGAATGCTTAATTTACTTCAGATTTTTCTTCCTAAAAACAAAAACCTCACTTAGAGTTAAAAAGAAACTGGTGGTTTTCACCTTCTCCTTTTTTTGCCTGTCCCTGTGAGCTAGAACAGTAGTAATGCTCCCTATCCTGCTCTCCTGCTGTTGCTTTTAAAATTGGCTTCAGTGTGGTAGTTTGTTCCCCATTGCCAAAAAACAACAAACAAACAAAAAAATGACTAATCCAAGACAGTATCCTCAGAGACTTTTATTAGCCTGGACAATCTCTGGTTGACAAAAACCTATACTATTATCATACTATATTTTTCTTAGCATCAAGTTTTTATGGCTTTTTGTTGGGGGGGGGGGCGGTATATACTAGTCCCTGTTCAGTGATCTCTTAAGTAAGTAATCCTATGAAGCCATAAACATTTAATGCATGCATTATACAACTTTAGAATTCTTGTTCTGTGACAAACTTAAGGTCACCTGTTTCATTTAAAAAGGTGGGGTTTTGCTTGTTAAAAAGAACAGTGACTTGCTTCATGCCCAAAATCACAATGCTCTGCAATTAGTACAATGATATTGCTTCTTAGGGTTGTGGAATTACTGTATGGTTACTCTCTGGATAGCAGAGGAAAAGCGATCCTTCCAAACTACTTACTCTCTCAGGAAGTACTATGTCAGTATAGGTAACTTTTTTTTTTTTTTTTTTTTATTGATTAAAAATTATTGAGTAAAAGACTTCTTGAAGGTGAAAGGCAGCTGCATGTCCTATTGCTTTTGTTCTAATCCATTTTAAGGTGGTTACTGATGTTTGTGTAAATCAGGGTATGTGTATGATGGTACTTACCCTACCTTTTCCTTGAGATTAAGCTAAACCAGGTAACAATATTTTTTCATCCATGAGCAGGAACACTAGCCCATAGTACTAGTGTTACTTTAAAAAAAATTTGTACATTGCAAAACTCAACCCTGCAGAAACTTAGTTTTCTTCTTTTAAAAATGAAAGCATACTTAAATACTTAAATATTTCAAGGCTGTAATCTTCTATTTACACTGCATCAAGTGTTTTTAAAAGTATTCTTTATTGTTACACATTTTGGCTATGATTCCTAGGACAAACCATCATTTTGGAGTTAGTCTAACTCTAGATTCCTTTTTGTGAGGAAGATGATCAAACATAGTCCATAGTCAGAATTTTTGTTGACTATTACTAATGGCATTTCCCTTTTTAATTAGTAAGCACAGACAAAGGAGCACAGTTTTCCTTTTTTTTATTGAGACACTTAGCAAAAATGCTGAAATATCAAACATTTCCTCAGTAGCTACAATATTGCCACTATGTACAAAATATTTGATAAATGTACTACACATATAAAAATACAGTATGCATTACATATATACAGTACAATGTGCAAAACATATGGCATTCAGACATATGGAATTGATTTTAGGGGTGCAAACAGCAAATACAAAGGCATCATGGTTTCTTATAGAAAGGCAATACATAACGCCCTGATTGCCATAATTTGTATTTAGTAAAGTAGTGCTTAAATGAAGAGGGCCCTAGAGAGAGGTATCTATCTTCTTCTTTTCACAAAATGAGATGCTAAGACATAATAATGACTATGAAAATAAGAAGAGAAACACCTGCTAGGGTTAGCGTTACTTCTACTGCAAGCTATACAGTGAAGAAAAATCCGATCTGGAGTAAAGCCTGTGCTATTACTTAATACAAATTTCTCAAACAACAAAAACAAACCTGTACTGTTAAACATCAAAAACAGCTTTAAAAATATCTACATCCTTTAAATTTTAAAAAATTACAGGTAATATTTTGGGAGATTCACTTTCCTATGCTTCAAAATACAAAGTGCCTCCTTTGGCAATATAAATGGCAATGCTTTGGTTCCTATTAAAATTTTGTATATTGTAGGCTGTCTTTTTGACTATATGAGCRGTATTCTTTATAAAAATAGTGTAATGATATAGTAGGTAACTATTCCCTGCTTTTTAGTGACATTTTGCTCTCATAGCTATAATGACTTTTTGGCTAGATTTCTACAAATGCGTTTATGTGCTTTTTTAAAAAAGTGTTTACGTTCAGTATCAGACACTACAGAAGGATGTAGGTGTCTTTTTTGCACTTTAGATTTATACCTAGCAAACTGGTATAAAAAGACTATTTGAGATTATTTCAGGTTCAGGTTTTAAGTATGCTCTTTATTGGCCATGTATATATTATAAACAACTCCATTCCACATACCTCATATTAAAAAATTCTGTAGTATGGTCTAAAAGTCATCTAATGGCAATTTAATTAACGTAAAATGTTTCAACACAAGGTTTATTAGCGATATTTTTTTCCAGTTTTAATAGAATTTGATTAAATTTAAAATACACTGAAGATGCCATTCTAATAATAATTGAATACATCAAGAAGCTTTATTGTGTTTTGATTACATAATGCCCTTCCAGTTAAACATATTTTGTGATTGTATTTTCTCTGCCTTGAAAGCAGGTCAACAGCTTGTGCTTGGTTTTCAGTTTTGGTGCCTATACTTTCCAGGCATCTGAATGTTTGAGATTATGTAACATAAGGAAGTTTGATATCAAAACTTCTATTTTGATAACCTGTTTCCTTGACGATGACTCCTGCTGGTGAATTTAGAAATACATTGAAAAAAAATTAATTTCAGTATTAAGTTACGATTATTTCTAAAAGGTGTGTCTCAGCTTTTTCAAGGCCTAATTCTCCAAACCCACATGGTTGGATTAGACCTTAAACTTGTGAAGAGAACAACTGCCATAAATTCATTCTATTCTCAGAGAAAAACGCTAAATTTGTGACAATGATTTATTAACTATTTATGATGTTAAGTAAAAGTTTTGCCTGTAAACTTACTTGCATTAACTAATGCTGAATGGCACTAAAAGTGCATAACAATACCATTTCTGTATTAAATGCAGGGTGCAACATTTCTTTATTAACATTAGCCCYGTAAAATGTGTGTCTGAGCTTTCTCCATGTGTTGATGTCTAAACGCCAACTTTTGAATCTCATTCTGATAAAAATAATTTTAATTACTTGATAAGCATCTACTAACAGCACATTTACGACGTGTTCTGTTAGCATACTGCAGCCATTATATGGAAAATTTTGTGCCAGTGCATTCCTTTGCAACTGTTCTCATAATGAGAAATATTCAATTCTGTACAATCAAACTGTACAGTCACTGTTAAATTTCAAAGATGTGTTGCATTTGTGTTACAAAAATTATCATGTAAAACATGCACACACAAAAGCAAAATCTATTTCTGCCGTAACAGGCATATATAACTATAGCAAATATATCACATTTCAGAACAAAGTCTAAAGCAAACCATTATATTTAAGGTTTTAATACACATAATTCTGAAATGTACCAAAAAATAATCACACATCTCCTACACTAGAATAGTCGTACTTTAAAAACTAAAATGATCCCTTTTTTTATTTAAATTTTTTTTTCAAATAAACTTTCAGGGTAGAAAGCTATATTGTACTGGTAACAACACATCTCAACTGTTTGGATTTACTTCTGCACATAGATTCCATGGATTAGTTAACATTCTACACTGCCAATGAGAGTAGTTCTGTAGCAAGATGACTTTGCCAGTTTCAAGCTATATTTACATGCACATTGACTATGACAGTACAGTTGCTCTAGGTTAATCTGTCCTCAAACAATTAACTTGTTTGCTTCTTATTTAATCAGAACGCAGGGTCAAAGAGGGGTAATCTTATTATTTTCTTCAGCCTGCTATCACATTGTATGCCACACATGACACCGAGATATGTCTAGTTATAACATGCAATAAATTGACAGTACTATAGAATACTATAAATTTCATCCAGATTCTTCTGAACAAAACAAGAACGTCATCTTTAAAAGACAAATTCTAATAACATCTGAGAGCACTTAGTATCTCAGAATACTAGCGCCCAAGAAAATATGTTTAAAAGGAATGCTAAGTTGAATGTATTTGTTCAGTATTAGTGAACAATCCTATACCATCATAATTAAAGGCAGGCAGTCCATATATTATATCGTACTCGAGTACTGCAGGCACAGCAAGAAGGGATTAGGAGGTATGTCTTTCAGCTTCATCTGCTGTTATGACAACCCTGATAGATATTTTCTTGTGTCTACTTTTAAATTAAAGTAAATTCTAGTCTATCAGTCTGTTGAAGGTATAAAGATTTAGAATACTAATAACTGGTATGATGCAAACATATAATCCCAATTTAAGCCTTGAATCAATGATACAGCCCATTATTTTATCTGCAGTCAATGGAATTCTGCAGTATTACTAAAACAGAATGCACTGGAAATCTGGACACACTAAAATTGCAGATAATTCCACAACTACTTCTGGCAAAAAAATTTAAAATATAGTTTGATATTAACTTTTTTTTAATGTGAAACTGGTTGCTAACAGCTACTTTTTGTTTTCAGTGTATCTTTGATGCAGATCATTACTCGAAGAAGTAAGCAAAAGCTTCATAACACTTTTTCATTAGTTCCTACAGCACTATTCTTGAAGACTGGTGATAAGGAAAGAGTTGTGAAATGAGATCAGTTTTCACACTAGAAAACATAATAGAAATGTGTTATGAAGGAAATAGTTTCCTATTTCCTTTCATCTTAATTTGGAATTCCTTAATGGGAACTAATTCCTATTTTATGTCTGATTATCAGTGTATATCATCTATTGCAGTATCTAACTGCTAACATCTGAGAGATAACTACAGAATTTCAACATATTTTATTCTTGTTTTAATTTTTTGCTTATTTTTCTGACTACCTTCATAATATCACTGAAAAGAATATTAATTACTTTTTCACATGCTGTGCTGTGAGGTAAGAATTTAATTTTTGCTATTATCTGTTTCGCTTCTTACACTGTTCAGTGATGTGTTGATACTGCTTATTTACCTTTTATTGTTTTCAGTAAGGGCTATTTAGGGTTCTTACTTAACAAATTCTGTTTATCTTCCTTTGTGTTAAGTAGTGGTAGATGAAGCTGTTCAATAGATACAGCATTCATTAAGAAATTATGGTTGTTCTGTCAGTACTGTCCCCTGCAACTCTGGGCCTAATCCTACAGAGATTTTTTACTGATCTCTTTGGGACTATTCTTGCATAGATGTTTGCAAGATAAGAATGTGCAACAGGATTAATTACATTTTTCTGCTTCCTCGAAATTTTTTAATATGCTGAGATACTGGATTGAATATTCTAACAATATCCCCAAGCACAAATTAAAATAGGATTTGTTATTTCCAATATTAYAATCTTTTGATTTTTTTTTTTGAGGACCACTGTTCCCCTCTGTTCACAAAAATAAACTATACAAAGTTGAAAGAGTATACAAATAACTGTCTGATATACACATTAAAACCTAGCTATTAAATCAAAAGCATTGCTCTAGAAAATTCAGTGTTCTCATTATTACCTGGCCTAGCTACAGTGGATTTCTTGCAGTTACACTTAATATCCCTTCGGATGCAGTTAAATTCTTCCCTCAGAATTAAAGAATGGGAGAAGAGTTTCAAAAACCACAAAATCAAAATATAAAAACAGCTTGAACAAATTAGGACACTAGATACATGAAATTTCACTGAACCAGCCAGTGCTTCTACTTGGCTTTGCCCTCACAAAAATTTTGAACCTGGCTCAGGCTATCCACAGGAACAATGAAGTGCAGTGATATCTCACCTTCCCACAAATTACAGCTGCTCACTGTGTCAATACAGAGAGTTGAAGTCTCACTTATTTTTCTTATCTAAGATTAGCCACATTGTGTCATTTGTTTAAGTGTTACAAAGTCAGTCATACTATTTCTTTCTTATACATTTGTGATGCATTTTCCTTGGGGTACTCTTAATCAGTAAGTACAATCATCCTTTGACTTGTGAAATACAGCTTTCAAGGGCCCTGACCTGCATTAATGATAGGAGCGTGAAGAGCATAAATTAATTTATTGTTGTAAACTTGAACATCAATAAGGAATTAGCTTCAAGCATTTGTTCTTCCAAACATTTCTGTTAATTTTTCTCAAACTCTCAACTGCAACCAGAATCATCTAAGAATGGACCTATGCTGTAAACAGGTATGCAAGCTGTGTTCTCATTGGCTGTAGCTTAATCCCAGTGCAACTGCAGGTCTTGCGGATCTAGAAAGTCAGTGGAAAACACACTGGGGGCAGTAGAACTGAGAGGAGTGAGTCCAGATGAGGAGCTGGGCATCGTAATGTCTAACCATTCCATATTGTCTAAATTTGTGTCAGGAAGGTCAAGAGATAGACAAGAATTATTAGTGGGAAATTGTGGGTCAGAGGTTTCCATGGGCGAATGAGAGTGATCTAAAATGCTGGAGTGATTAAGCAGATCATTCTGAAGGTCCTCAATTAAAGAAAATGATTCTCTGTCCTCATTACTGCTTGTCAGTTGTGGGATTTCATTACCTGAAGGTAAAGTTCCATCCAAGAGAGCTTCAAGTTGGTTTTCCAAACTTATTAACAAGTTGGTTGGTTCTAAGGACACAGGAGGTGCCATCTGGATTTGTGGTGGTGGGCGGGATATCACTGTATTCACTGGCATTGTAGTGATGTTGGCTGTAACTGGTCTCATTTTAGCAATGGGAGATGGTTCCTCCTTTATTGGAAGGGAAATCTCTGTATATAAAAAAAATTAATAAAGGCTATGACATATACGCTAAGACCCCCTAACTCTTTCCCATATACTGTAAGATGCATCCACAATAGACTCAATGGAGTAAGGATCATTTTGCTGATCTGATATTACAAGCAGTACATATATCAGACTAAGTATGTCATCAACACTAGTGTCTTCCAAGTTCCACAGTGTTGTTTTCAGTAATACTCTTGGAGTATTGTATCAATGAAAAAAGGAACCTTTTTCCTAGATGATAGCTTTTCTTCCTTTATGTTTATAATTTCTGATTTACTACAGAACCAACACACATCCTCATTTGARGAAAGAGTACCTAAACTAATTTTCAGTTCTACTCCCTGTTTACTACTGTGTCCAACTTCACAAATTAAGGTCTAAGAACTTAGACCTTAATGTAACTAGTATGCTTTTATTACTGACTGCAGAGTCTAAAACTACTTTTTAGTCAAGAAGTTCAATTTAAGCCAGTGGTAGTAACAATAAAAGAAAATAAAGCAAGGTAAGATCTCGTTAATAAATCCAAAAGTTAGATTAGGTCTAGAATGTTCTGAAAGACAAGAAAATGGCGAGCAAATCCTCCAGCACAGATGAAGTTTCTGCTGGCAAAAATACACTTCTGCAGCAGTTTTCCAAACAAAATAATACATTTTAAAAATCTCTGTAAGAACATCTATTAAACTTGTTGCCTAATAAAACCAAAGCATTAAAACAARAAATGACTCACTTTCGAAGTGTATGTTAATAGCCTAATTTTTTTTAGTGTAGAACTTGCTTAGGTAAGTGCAAGAGCTCTGAATATTTCATTTCCTTTTTAATAAAGATGATATTAAAAAAATTTTGTATTTTGTAGTAACTTGGCAAATGTAGAGTGGCTGTTACCCTTAAGATCAAATAGGTGTAATAATGTAACATTTGAAGCGCATTTTTTAAATAAGCACACTAATGTTTTGTACATCTTCTGTTTCACAGGTGGTACTTCAACCTACCTATGCACTGTTTTAGTTGGAGCACTAAAAACATTTGTGAATTTAATATGAGTTGCTCTCGTACCTGTTGCTTGTCTTGGTCAGTCTGTAAGCATTTCCTTCAGTTAACCTGGCAATTTGCTTTAAAAMGGAGAAGATACTCTGATACTTAGGATATGGTTGAAATCTTCTAATAGCCTACAACCATTGCTTATGACTTGGCATTCTTTGCTGTCAAGGTCTTCATATGGCATTAGAACTTTTCCCAGTATTGTAATGGCTTCGACAAAGCCTTTAATTATGCCTGAATGCCTTCTAATTTTATTGCAAAGGCACTTTTTCAGTTGCTAGTTAGGTTCTGTTCTGATAGCTCCCTTATTTTAACTGATAAAGAAATTTGTAACTCGTTAGTTCATACAAACGTTTCCATTAATTTATATTTACAGCTAATACTACATTGTTATATTTGTATGTTGAACAAATACACCTGTGCTAAACTAAAGTGCTATTTTAATTATCTGCTGTGTAAATTACTGCAAAAATCTCCTCGGGCTAGTTTATAAGCAGAGGAGTTCCAAAGTAGGGTGATTTTGTTTCTTTTTATGTGTGTTGGCATGTATTTTTTTCAGTAGGTAATTAACAAACTTTCAGAAATACTACTGTCATCCAAACTGGATAGCTTCTACATCCTCTCCCTCAAAGAATTCTTTTTCTTCATTCTTTTAATTACTGTATGAAGCTTTTATTACCAGGTTTTTAGATCTCTACATCACATAGACTTCAGCTGGCTTACCTCCACTCTTGATGAGAATATCAAAAAGATCGTCCATTTGCTGACTGTGTGCACTGGAAATCTGTAGCATATAAGAAAAGTAGGGAAGAGCTAGTTATTCTTTTAGAATGCCAAGAAGACAGTGGAAGACAAGGGAGAATTATTTTAGAATTATGCATTTCTATATTTATACTATCTATACTTAGAAGATTTTTAAAAGGGTGAGGCTGGGACTCAGCTGCCTGAACACAAGCATCAAGTGCTGCTTAAGATTACCACCTCTGGTACTCCAAAAGGCGTAGGTTTTCTGTCTGTCTTGTGCTTCCACTGTGAGGATGTTTCACATACCAAGCTATCTGAAACGGCATTAGATATCAATGACTCTGCCCAAGTGTCTGCCACCATAAACAGAGCACCCAGTACTAAATCAATAAAAGGCCTTATTTGCCTTTCCTTTTCTTTCTTCTTCTTTCTTTCTTTTTTTTTTTAATGTAGTTCTGAAATGCATGATGTTGAGGAATACTCATTAGCTTTGTTTGCAACTCTCTTCCAACATGAATGATGCCATGGTGAACTGACAAAGCAGTCCCTACTATTATTTATCAAAGTCAATAAATACAGACTTTTTTGAAGAGAGTGTGTGCACATATATATACATTTATAGAAATGTGTATAAACACACACACAAATTTTTTCCTCAAATTTCAGTATGTAGCCTTGTGCAAAAATAAGTAAGATCTGCACTTCAATCTATTTCTCTCTGCAACTCTGAAATTTAAGTATCATACAGCCTTAAAGATAAGTCAGTTGAAGGACAGTTATTGTTAAGCAGCAATATCATGGTTATCCCAATATTATATACCACTAAGTGGATAATGTAAGATATATTTCCATGTATTTCAGTATATTTTAAATCAACAGAATCATGAAATAGGAGTCTTGTTAATATTTTCATAACTGTTTTTAACTACAAGTTAGAAAACCTGGAGACCAAACAAGAAGCTACATTAGACAATAACTTTGGTAATTCTAAAGAAAAAAACAGAATTGTTCTTAGTAGGCTAAAGAAGAGAAAGTAACTACCTCACGGGGAGCTGTTTGAACACTGTGGGTCTGTTTTATGGCCTCTTCATAACAGGGGGGATCTTTTGTCTTGGAAACTGCGTTGTTGAAGAGAGACTGTTGAACAATATAAGGCTGGGCCTGAGATGGAGAGCCAGGCTGGTGAAATAACAAAATAATAATGAAACAAGTAGTAAAACTCAGATCTATTCAGTTCTACAGGTTATCCTGCTTCATCATAACAATCTACCTATTTACAAATAACAACAGTCAAACAAYAATCAAAGGGATAAAGTAATAGTTTCCTCTCTTTCTCACACACGTATACATTCATGATTAAAAAATCTATAAAACATTCTTCCCCCTTGAGTGAACTGCAGTATGTATGTATGTAGCAACGCTATTTAAGAAAAATAATACAAAACTGAACTTTATGGAACACTGTTGGGCTAATCCTACCTTACTAGGAGTAGCAGGTCCATTCTGCACAGGTGGAGCCTGGTTACTACCAGTGTGAATGTTAGAGTTTGATGTTTTATTAATAAAAGATTGTGAAGGTGTTGTAACTGGTGGAGTCTGATAGGGAAATACTGTATTTGATGTCGTAGGTGGAAAAACCTGTAAAAGATTAATACTAATATTAGTCTTAATATTTTTATCCAGACAATATGTTACATCCTGTTTTTTCCCCACTAGTGGATTAATTTGAATTGTAGAACTATCACTCTTTGAAAGAAACTCTGTGCTGTGACATGCTTTCACTCATCAGTGATAAATTAAAATATTTTCCTGCWATTTTTCAGGAATCATAAGACAATGTAATAGAATTTTTCTAGAATACATTCAGAAGAGTATGTAACTCTAATACAATATGCATAATTTCCCCACCTAGTGGACCATGAATTAAATGGACTGATTTCTGGCCTGATACAAACTAGTGACCGCAACAGGACAAGTATGAACCTATTACTTCTGCGCAAAGAAGAAGTAACAGGTTCTCTAGGATTAAGGGCTACGATGGAAACAATAAGCCTGAGACAAGACCAGACAAAAAAGATCCACTAAAGAAACATTGCTATTAATGAGGATGTTTCTCACTGCCATTGAACATATTTGTTTAAGTAGCTAGGCTTTCATGTGGGACAATGTTTGGCCTCCTCAGTGACAAAGGAGGAAGTCCCAGTACTAGAACTGCCTTGGCCTGGCAAGTCCAACAGATAAAACTGTATCTTCTAGTTTTGTTGAATGGAGTGGAATCAAGGAAGACAACAGCATTTTTCCTGACAAGGGTTAGGAATATGTTAGGAGCGAGAAAGGGCAAGACTCATTCAGTCACAGTCCATTAGCTCATCCTACCTCCTGAATTATCCAAGGCTCATGAAAACAAACAGTAGACATATAGATCTAATGCTGAATGCATTATGACTGTACTGATCTATTTTATTGTATCAGTATTTTACATTCTAATGTAAAAATTGTGCAGTCACACTGTCTGGTTTTATATGTAGAAGATGGCACTAGATGTGTGAGAAGAACAGCCAGGCTACTCAGCTCCAAGTTCCAGGAGAGCAAGACGCATATTGAAGTCTGCAGGGAACTACACAGCCTAGTCTCCATGACAACTGATATGAATAAAGGGGAAGACTAGAGATTACAATCCTTGGTTAACTGTGGCAATCATTTCAAATAAGTTCTTGACAGCAAAGGAAGCAAACTGCAAGTCTCTGTTAGGAATACATACTCAGGATGACTGGAAAATTTCTAAATGGGACACGTCAAGTTAACAAGGTAAGATTAGCCCCTCATCAAGTCCAAGACAGCCTGGGTGAACTCTGCTTTTGGATATATGCCCGTTAGACTTCTGTAGGATGACCTAAATGCCCAAGAAATTAAGCAGAATGAGGCCACTTACGTAGTTCTGTTCCCTTTTATTAGCAACTATCTAGAGATTTATCGTAGAAGAAATATGATTACCTGAAAAGAGTGTCCTGGCATAAGCAGAATAGAAGACGTGGTGTCGGGTGGGAGCCCCAATTCATACCAAGACATGGGCTTTCTGGTACAATTTTGTAAAATGAAATTGAAATTTTGAAGATTGAGATATTTTGTAGCAGCAAAATAACGTGTTGTCAAAATTACCCTCTTCATCTTGAGAGTTCTGTTGTTCTTGAATTATCCCTTCCCTGAGGCTGAAAAATCTTATTCTCCTAAGTGACAGAGCCCATTAGCACTGATAAAGAAGTAATAAAGGTCCTAAGACGATCTCCAAGTTCCTAATAATAGTGGTCAGCCTAGATGAGGCTCTAAGAAGGAGAAAGAAGTTCCTCTGTGAGGAGTGGTGTTGATACCAGTCAACATATGAACACTCCCAGCTGCACATCCAGTACTGATGACTATCTGGTTTGGGCTAGGAAATTTCAGAGCTGATCATTTAAGGTAGAAAGGAAGAGGAAGATTTATCTCTGAATCACTCCCTGCACTGCTCAGAAAGAGAGGCATCCTAGGTATGGTAGAATTTTGACTCACTGAAACTGCTGTCCTCAGTATCTGAGTCCAAGATTGAATGCATAGCTTACTTCATAAGCCAGGATCAGATCAAAAAGGAAAGAAAACTAAAAGAAACTTACAAAAGAAAAGGTAAGCGCCTTCTGTGAAGAACTGCTTACAAAGATCTTCCATTTTGAACTGGCAGCAGATACTAGAAATTGACTGGACTGTCTGGAGTACCACTTGTGCCAAGCACGATGAAGAATGCAGTGAGTGTATGCTATAAGATAAACACTAAGATTTAAAAAAAATGCCTTTAGCCTGTGTACTTGTAGATGAAAAGGTAAGTGCCTGGATGGACTACAGTTCTGAAAAGAGAAGGTGTTACCAGTCCATCTTATCACACAGAAAAACGTGGTTCAAAGAGGCTAAGGGACTTAATCATTTGTATATGACACAACACAGAAAAGATTCTAAAAGCACTATCTAGAATTAAGACTATAAAACAGCATTGATCTTACTGCTATTCACAAACCTTTCTGATTTGTTGAGCCTGACCAAGTGCATGCTGCATGATGGCATTTTGTTTTGATTGTGGAGTATGCATCTGAGGTGCTGTCTGGACCAGGCCAGAGGTGGCAAGAGGAGCAGGTGTTTGTGGTGGGGTCTGTATTCCAGCTTGTGATTGAGCCTAAAGGATGAAGATAAAACACTTGCATTATTTGTATCTTACAGTAAATGAAATAGTATAAAAATCTATTGTACAGATTATGCAGAATAGCAATAGCATGTATTCTGGGAGGTATTCAGATGAACTGTGTACAGGAGAGTAWTTTAATTCCATTTGGTCCTGGAAAATTCCCAGCTGAAAGGCAGTGCTTATACTGGCAGCAGAGCTTAAGAAAGATGAAGACAAGCTGGAGAGAGTCCAGTTGAGAACAGTGAAAGGAGACAGAGAGAACATAACCAGTAAGAAAGGACTGCAAGAATTTGGTTTGATTAATCTGAAAGAGAAAACTGATGATGCAATACGATACGCTTTCTGGTGTGTAAAAAATTTTGTTTTAAGAAAATAAAGAGTCCATAGTTTTTAATGGCTGCTGAAAGGAAAGAAGTATGTCTAACCTCAGGAAAGATGGTTTGGGTTGGAAGTTAGAAAAACTTTCTGCATTATCAGCAAAGTGAAATATCAGAGTAAGATATTTCTGGTTGTTACGGAATTCTAGTAGGATTTAGAACAAGTTAGACAACCACCTGCCTGGATGGGTGGTTATCAGGGCACAACAGCAAGTACCCATTAAAGCTGAAAGTATGCTTTGCCAGCACAGAAGCCCTGAGGGTGGCAAGGGGATTTCAAACAACTAGGCAACAGCACTGCCACTGGGTAGTATAAATCCTGTCATAGATCAAGAGGTTAGACTGCTTCAGCTCTGCAAGAATTTCTTTTACAACTTTACATTTTTATTCTGTCCTGAGTTATGCTATATTTATTCACASTGATAGGCTGATCTTATTATCAGCCTAGAAATAATATTTATTGAACTACAGTTTCTTTTTGTAACTCCACTGGAGTTTTACAACCTAGAATTTCATTTTTGAATGCAATGAGCCATCACCGCACAAGAAAGTTCCAACACACACTCTGAAAACATGTACTTCAAAATAAAATACAGTGTAGCTGCATTTGGAGCTAACAGAATGGTGGAATGAATCAAAAACAATTGTATATGGACACAGTACATGGTAAGATGACTGCTTTTCAGCAAAGAGTACTTGTGAAGTCATAAGTCTTTGCAGGACTGCAAAGAAATCAAATACTAAAAGAGATAAAAAAAACAGCTGACTTTTAAGTATTTCTATTCTTTTGCCCAAAGCAGAAACAAGCATAATTTTTAACAGTTAACTTTTAAGCAGCACGTTTATCTCTCTATATTTAATTAAACAAATTTGCCATATTGTTGCCATATCTCCATGATGAACAATAAAAAAGCCCATACCTGTAACTTTATATTTCCAACTGGTAGCTGCACTGAAGTGGTAGAATTCGGTCCCTGGATAGATAGTGGAAGGAGCAGCTGTGCTGCTCCCTGAGTTGTTAGTAAAGCTTGAGGCTGTGCAACAACTGCAGTTTGTGGCTGCCTCTGCGGATTAACATAAAATTGAGAAATGGCATTCTGAGTTTCAGCTTTGGCCACAGGTATCTCCTGCTTGATAATAACTGCCTTTTTGGCAACTGGATTCTGGCCACTAGTGTATATTGATTGTCCCGAAGAATGACTAGSCACGGATACAGGTTGACTTGTACTGGAGCAGTCAATAAGAGCTTTTTCATCTTTGATAGCAGCACTGAATTGCTTCTGATCCAAAACAGCTGAGTTACTAGAAGTCTGAGACAGTTGCTGTTGTCCCCGTTTTTCAACCTCAAGTTGCATTTTCAGTACTTCCACGAGTTTTTGCTCTTGTTCCAGTTTTCTTTTGAGCTCTTCAATCTGCTTTTCTTTTTCTTGAAGCTTGCGGTCTTTTTCTGCTACATCAAACTCCATGCTTGAGATGCTTCCACTGCTACGATTCTGATTATCATCACTAACATTCACTCTTAGTGGTGAAGTACTTAAGAACTGGGATGGTGACATCATGGTCATCATTTCTGTGAAAGTATCTGCCATACTAGTGTCATCTGTGCTTAGACTAGATTGTTCTGAAGGAGCGGGTGATATAGGCAACGGAGAGTTAGTGTTTTCAGTATTTACTGCTTTGCTGCCAGGTCCAGTAGATGTCTTTTCTGGAGGAAAGCTGGACATAGTATTAACCACTGTTTTGTTTAGTGTTGTAGCAGGAAATGCCACAGTCACCTCTGCAGTGTTACATGCAGCTCCAGTAGAAGTGGTTACTGCAACAGAGCTACTAGTAGTGACCCCATTGTTATTAACGTCTTGATAAGGTTTCAGACGCTCAATAAGATCAGTTTTTGTTCCGGACACCGGTAATCCTCTTAATTTCAACTCCATTTTAAGCTCTGCTACCTGAGATAAAATAAAGCATGACAGTAAACACAAAAAATGAAAACTTATTTTAACATATACTAGTTTATGACATTTTAATAAGAAAAATTATTTTTCATCATATTCACAAATATTACACCTATGTGTTCTGAGTACAAACAAGATCTTAAATCACATTTCCATGACCTGCTGCTTACTTTCACTGAGTAAACAGCCAAAAACTGTATAGTAGTGTTCAGTGGTTGCACAGTAACAGTAGTGGTTTTATGCTGAATATTCGTAACTATTCAGAAAGGCAAAATGAAAGTATCTCCAATTCTGGACTGAAAACTTCTGAAACAACCCTGTAGAAAATGGCAGCAGTGAGAAAAAAAAAAAAGCACTGAACACATACAATTTAGCATGCTGAACAATTTTGTTATGCTACCAAGATGCATAGATCTGTTTTACCAGAAATTTGTTGGGTCACTTGAATGATTCTATAGACCTGTCACATACAAAATGCCATCTCTCTAATTAGGGATTGAACAGTGAAAGCTACATGTCATCTGTGTTACTTTACAAACATCAAAAGCATAAGTAGTCGAAATTCATCTTATTTCTGGAAAAAATGTTTTTTTTTTTTTACAGATCCTACAGACAAAGTGAAAATGTGTTGAGTGTATATTAATTCTGTGCTTCAAAATACCAAAAAAAAAAACAGTCGCAATGAACAGCTTCCATCTATGGCATCCATATACCCTCTCTAGTTATAGGGTGTTAAGATCACATTTATGGTAGAACCACCTCTTTGTCTAAGAGAAAAAAAGGTAGAGTGACCTCAATACCTTTGTGAATCTAAAATCTTAAAAGTGTAGACCTTCCTGATTAGGAAATGATGAAAAGTGATAGAAATCCATGTGGGTAACATCTCTAAAATCCATAGCAATTTCATGTTAAATAGTTACCCACTTTAGAGTGATTATCTATAGATTATTTAGATTCTACCAACAGTGACTTGCAAGCAATTAGCTGGAGATGCTGGTAATTTGAGTCCTGTAGATTAACCAGAATAAGCATCTAATTTGGAACAAATTCCCTTATTCCTCTTTAGGTTTCTGATAGTCTAWTTTTCTCATTCTGCTGAGGTCCCTCTGATTAGCAATGCTGCTATCTAGCATATTGACTGCTCTCTCCAAGCTTGGGGTACTCCAAAGAATTGCATGAGTGTGCAATTCTCAGCTTTTCCATTTTTCAACAATCCGTTTCTGAATTCTTATCAGACTGATTTAGATGAGTTGATGTTAAAAACGCAACCAACCCATCTCCAAGTATTGCCTAGGTTATTGTTAGCCTACTAGAAAGAATACTTGTACATTATGCAGAAATGGATAGGCAAACCTCTTTCATCGCTGTAAATCACAAATACAGATATTTAAGTTTTTCAAACACTGAAGTTTATATTGCATCTTACATACTTGTTCCATATGAAAAATTCAGTGATCATCTTTAACTGACTACAGTATATTACTGTCTTGAGAATATGATCTTGAGAAAACTCATGATAAAAAAAACCAGGATAAAAAAAAAGGGAGAAATGAATAAACTATCCACTAGATGTCTCTGCTCCTCCATTCAAGTTTAAGACATGTTTGTAGTTTGCTGTAGAAAATATCTGAATCTGAACCCCTTTAGTTGCTTCAGGTTCATTTTCAGTAGGCCTCTGAGAGTATTAATTCCTGATAATGTCTTTCTGAAGGAAGAAAGGATCATATGTAATACTTTCTTACTAAAGCTTAAATCAAGTTTACAGTTATACTTTAAGAAAATTTTATAAAATTCAATGTTGATTTTCAAATAACGTGTCAAACTGATAAATATGAAGATCTCTATTTGATTTCTATTTTCTATTCACTTGCTTAATTCTGTCATTTTTAAATAAAATAATACCATGCAACTTATTTATTGGTTATACCTCTTAAAAACAGTAACAAAAACAAACCAACAAAACAGCCCCACCACTAACAGATACCATAAATGGATCGTAAGTAATTGATAAAATCAACATACAAGTATTTCAGCTAACAGGTGTGAAACTGTTTACGTATACAATCTACTCAGTATTATTCTTCCTCTTTTAATTCTCTGGGAAAGAAAAAAGTGGTTGTTAGAATATGTGTATGTGAGGAGGCTAAATTAAAAAAAAACGTAAGTCCAGAAGAGTTGCGTATGAAAACTTAACCTTATTCTAGCCAACTAAGAGAAACAGTACAGTTTTCATTGAAAAGTAACATCCAGGCTTATTCTTGACTGTAACTGTTGGGAAGTTAAGACCTTGACTGATGTTTAGGAATGGATTTTTACCTTCAAGTCATCTAAGCTGGAAGGTAGTGGTCCTGGTTTCCTGCTAGGAGTATTACTGTTCTGTCTTGGTGAGCTGGCAACTGATGTTGGTGTACTGTTGTTCAAAGTATTCAGTGGCGTATTCCCATTGTTATTCTGTTTGTCATTCAGTGGCCTTTGAGTGATTAAAAAAAAAAAGATAACAGTGCTAAATATATTATGTTTTCATTCAAGTGGAAGTTTCAGGTCAAGTAGAATCTAGTATCTATCACAATTTTCACAACAGCCTTTTTTTTTGCAAAAATATTTTTAACATAAAATAGTAGCACTAAAAATTTTCAGTATAAGAAGACAGAGAAGAAAATATATGAAGAATGCTATGTTAATATTTTCTCTTCAGTTTAATGTATAAATTTATACTTCATAGCTTTTACTGTTGTAATGGTATCCTTTAAGAGCGGATGGTGGGATCAGTTTATATAAATTAATCAACTGGAGCTGCTAGCTACCTTTTTGTTTCACTTTAGTTATAAAAACGATATTGAGCTCTGTGCATAAACCGTATATACATGTCCAGTGTGCTAGTCAATTAACTTACTGTAGAATAAGGACCAATCTGAAGACAGTTTACTCCAAAGATGACTTTTTTTTTTTTAA
>NW_028185039.1:7271343-7347960 GCF_003343005.1 Rhea americana | reverse complement strand
AAAAAAAAAAAAAAAAAAATTTACACTAGGTACCGTACACCAGCTCTCCTCTTTGTTCACTTGACTTAGGCAGAAGCATTTCTGAAATGTCAGTAAATGGAACATAAGAAGCGTGGGTAAGCAGGCAGAAGCATCTCCAGTCCAAATGTTAGGATACATGGTAATTATAAATACAACCAACAGAAGGTATCTTTCACTTTTCTAGCATCACTTGATGAGGAAAAATAACTCAGTTTAGAAAACTCATTTAAAAAATCTTGTTAAAAAACAGTTGAATTTAGGATTGTGTGACTATAGCATGCTACACTGTGATACTTCTAGGAAAAGAAGGATGGTTTTAGGTGGCAGTCAGCTACTCATTCTGCTATAGGTTGCTGATAACTCTTAAAAGATTTACTTCTCTGGCTGCTTCTATCTCTAAATCAGAAAGTATGCTTCTCACTTAAAAGCGCTGAAGATCAGTACTGATAACATGCTCCTATGTTAGAGAGATAAGGGAGTATAAACAATATACAAATTTTACCTARTCTAAAATGATGGGTTTTTCTCATTTGGAAACTACAAAAATATGGTCTGTGAAACTATATAAAAAGAAAATAAAACCACCAAAACAGTATGTCCTTTTGCAAAAGCGAGTGTCTTTATGTTCCTCTTCTGCTTTATGTTCCTCTCTATATTCATTGCTGTCATGTGAATCCTTGTTTCAAATATGCATCTAGTCAAATATACATCTGGCAGGTAGGAGGTTCCACTGTCATGTCAAACTAAAAATAACTAGGTCCAGTTACAAGCTTTAGGACTCTTAACACGAGCAGAACCTCATTGCTTCTGTTGTTAAATTATGTAATAGTACACAGTGATGCACACTGCCATTTAAATTTTCATTTTTTCTCTCTCATAATATGARAAATGTACATGCATTTCTAAAACACAAAGCCTATAACTAATGTATGTTTTTCTTTAAAGGACACTTTCCAAGAAAATGCTAACAAAGCCTTACATACTTCAGTGGTGCAGGTAGAATTGTCTGGTAGTTGTAGTGCTGTTGCTGTTGGCTCAGGATCTGCAGCTGCAAAAACAGTTGCTGTTGTTGTAGCAGACGAGCGTAGTTGGAGTCCATCTGTGGTTCATTCTTCTCACCTTTCTGATCAGGTGGAATATATTGATGATACTTCAGTTTTTTCACCCTTGGCTTAGGTTCTTTGCATTTCTTGCTCCGATGTTTATCATTTGGATTTTTTGGGTGGCTTTGCTATTTATAGATGGAAAAGGTTGGAAAAAACTGTATCAGCTCATTTACATGCAGTTATACAGGATACAAAGATGAAATGTACAGGAATAAATTTATTGTGAAGAGAGGATGGCAAAATACAAGGTTGCTGAATATAATTGTCCCTGCAACACTACTCAAAAGAACAGCCTGCAAAATCCCTGGAAAGTTAACATACTCCAACTATTTTAGATGTGTACAAGAAAGGGTAATAAGAAATCACAGCTGTGAATATTTTGTTAATAGATGGCAAAGATGAAGCTAAGGGTTTCTGCAGGTCACCACCTGTCACTGCAGAGACATTCTTCTTTAACAAGTAACTTCAAAGCCGCTTAACACGTTGTTCAAGTAAAAGCTAACACTTTAAACTCCGCCTGTAAACACTGGCTGGTCAGAAGTACTTACTGGTATGGATTCTGATCATGACTAGTCCTGTAAGTACTCTTAGTAAACTATCAGCACATATAATAAAATTCTCTTCTTTGAAGTTATTTTGAGCGAAAAGCAGTTGTGTAACTATATAGAAGGTATCAAAGGCATCAAATCCTGTGTTGATAAATGTACATTTATTACACAGCCTCTTTTGAGGGATATCTCAATTTGCCCTTAAGGTCCAGCATTTCAAGTAAGCCAGTACAATTCAAGTGAATCAGTGGGTACAGACATATCTGTATCAGAAACTTGACTATTACAGGTCATCTGTGCTGGCTAGGTCAATAGAGAAGAGAACTATGAGTAGGCTTTTTTTGATCTTCAAATACAAGGAGCCAGTATCACACAAAGTAGAAGAGATGCATGTTTTCTGCTTATACAATAAATGAACTAGGAAGATAGTTGTGAAAGAGAAGAAATACTGTTTAACAGTATGGTTATACATGGATTATGAATACAATTACCTCTGCTCCTATTAAATTATTCCCTGTACAGAATTACATCAGAGAAGCTGAGTTTCGTCGACAGAAAATACCAACTCAGTACTACATGCAGGTGCCGTCCTTAATTCTCTGTACATTTTTTTTAAAACTTCATAGTAATGTTACACATAATTCAGTTTGAAAACACGTCAAATACATGGAGCTCTTGAAATAATGAGTTGGTTCTTATAAAATATTAATGCTGATCTTAGCATGCCAGAGCGTTCTATCATTGACCCAGTACGTTCATCTGAACACGAATAAGCAATAAATACAGTTACAAACACTATAATGTTGTTCATGTATTTTTTCATTCAATAGAGCAGTGAAGAAAACATTCAGAACGCAGTCTTGAGATGTCATTATTGCAGCCTACCTTTACTAATGTTGGCCCAGGCTTTGCTGCAGATACAGTATTTGTGGTTAGGGTGGTTGTAGTAGTAGAACGTGTGACATGTTGCTCGACTGTTGGGGGAGTTTTAAGGAATTCAGGAACTGGAGAGGTTAAAGGTGGATACTAGTATTAAAAAAAAAAAGGAAAAGAAAAATATTAAGAACATAAAGCATCTGAGTATTCACAAACATATGAAAAAACTACAACTTAGTCATTTCACATTCACAGAATATATGTACATTTTTTAGAAGGGCGGGCCAAAATAGGACTTTCATCTATATGTAAAAAAGTATGCTACAGATGCACATGCTGGCACACTTCAGTTACACCAAGTAAGATATACTTACTTCATACTTCTGTTTCCAAATTTCCCTTTAATTGCTGCATGGAGTGTATCCAAAATCTATTTTTACTTCTAGTCTCACTGAAGCAAAACACTAACTGATTTTAATCTAAATCAGGTTCTTAGGCTGCCATGTTAGGTATTTTCCTATATAAAGCCTATATTTGTATTCTTTACTTTTCCTCTTCAAGTTACATTCCTGCCTTTTATAAATATATATCACTCAATATAAATGAGCCTTAAAAAGCTCTCTATAGAAACTAGCATTCAAAAATTTTACAAAATTCAGTTATTTTGTTTTTCTTCAGACTATTAAAAGTACAGTGTTCATTAATTTCTGTAGTATATCATAGTAAGTATCTTTTCAAACATTAAGATTTCTTATTATTATTGTTTTTTGCAGAGAAAAGGAATACTAACCTAAAAGGAGGTATAACATGCAAAAAAGAAGCTCTCAGAAAGGGCTTTGTTTTCATAACCTTTACCTCTTTATTTTAATTTGCAGAAATATTTGTCTTTTGTCCTTTTAACATACTTAAAAAAACAGAGAAAAATATCATGAAGACATCTTCTGGTAAATATTTCTATCCTGTCTTCCTCACAAAGTCATAAAAAAAGAGCTTCAGAAATAACCTCATCCATTCAAGGCAGGAACATTTTACCTAAACTGCTCCTAACATACATTTGTCTCTGGTGGATAGTCCAAAATCACATCAGCTAATTGATTCCAGTTTTTAACTTCCTTTATAATTGTAAAATTCTTCTAAAACTGACAGTTGTTAAAGTATCTTTGTCCMTGGCATAAGGAAGGAGCAAATACCTTCTCTTCCAGCTAGGCAGTCAGAATTCCAGGAACAGGTTGTGCTAAAGTAAGTTTTTCTCTTAGTAGTGGTAACTATCGCTCATATTTTAAGGGTTCTACTACCGCTGAATTACGGAACTTAAAAGTGTAATAAATCTCTATACTTCTGTAGGCTACTAAGTAGAGAAAAAACAGGTCAAACAAAATTTTTACTGATTTGCTTAAGACATTTTGTATGCATTCTGCAATTTCATGTATTGGTTCTTCTGCACTTCTGGGATGGCAATTATCAAGTTGCCAATCTGCATGCACTAAGCTCCTGACCATTGCTTACATCTCAATTATAATTTCCACTTCTATCTGTGTTTCTGTTGCCCATTTTGCTGCTTCTCCAACAGCCAGCAGGCAATAGTGACCTGTACCTAGCTTGTCTCAGCCCAATCTGATCTGTGTAGTGGTTTTCTTACTTCCTTTCCTTTATCTTTATTTATTTATTTATTTTACTTGAAGAATCTTTTCTGAGATCTACATCAGTCCAACTCTGGCAATTTTCACTTTATCCCAAAGACACAGCTTGCTTTGCTGATCAGACTTTTTCCTCCTTTCTTAAATGTCTGTAGGATACCTGTGCTTTTAAATTATGTTACTGAAACAGTTGCATATACAGTAAAAATAATTTATATATTAGCAAGTAATCATTTCTGGGTCTCAAGTACTGTGTGAAAAAAGGAGTATGTAGCTCAGCTGTCCAGAAGAATAACGCATTACTGATACTGCATTACTAAATTGCAAGATTCAGTGTGCCATGCCTAGTCACTGAAATGTTGCATTCATGCCTGTCTTAATATTGTGTCAGTTTGTGGTGGCAGGTTAAAGATAAAAATGCCTCTATTTTTGCACTACCTTTCAAAGTATTTGCTCAGTATATCTGATATCTATACACAACTGTTACTTGCCAGGCTCGCATAATAACTGGCAGAGGACTTTAGAGGGACTTACCATTTAAAAAGAGTGCTGTGTGCTGTATTCCAACATACTCCATTCCTGTTGCTATCAAGTTACAAAGGCTTGAATCAAAATATCATTACCATATTACCATAAAGCCCAGGAGAATTCTAATGATCTCATAAATTTCACTAGTTCTTAAATTTTCTGTTCATGAAGTTCCCTCCAAAAGTCATTTACTTCAGCTTATTCATTATGTAATCTTTTGCCTTTCATCACTCTGATGCTGCTTGCACCTATACAAGTAACAGAACTTCAAACATACTATTCAGTCACTCTTTATAGGCTATGAAACAACACAACATGACCTTTTAAAACAGAAAAGCTAGTATCTTTCTAAAAATAATCTCTTAAATTCACGGATTGAACTTCATAGCATTAATCTCCCTGCCATAAAGAAAATTACTTTTTTCCTTACATCTTAAAATGTACTGTAATGTGTAAAAAGTGATCTTAAAAGGTGATGTTAAAATACAAAGGATGACTAGCTATATGAAGAACAGACTTCCCAGTTTTACTGCAACTGTCAGTTTAGATGCCAAACATATCATTTACCTATGTTTTAATTTTAAAAAAATCCCTAAATTAAAAGATCTCAACGTCTTAGTTTGATCACTTTATAAAGTAATGCAAAGATTACTTCATAGGAACAGACCTTATATTTTGAGTTACAGATATTGCTATTTTCGGACCTCTTCTTCTAACTGCACACAAGCATATAGCAGGTCAACAAGCTACAGTGAATATAGCARGAAAACAGTCATTACATTTTTTCTAAACAACCAGAATTCTTCAGCTGTTTTAGAGATAGCTGTTTAATGCCTTCAGTATTATGAACACTAGAATCTTTTAGAGTAGTGTGGTTAAACACCTGATCCTTACCAGATGCAAACACATCAGGTGGAAAGCAAGTTTCAGGTCATCAGTCAATGTGAGCTGAAGGTTCTCAAAGTTATGCTACATTCTCTGAGGCCTGGAAAGGTGTGGAGGAGGAAGCCTTGAAAAGAACCCTGGCTGCACTCCACTGCTTTCAAACCATTCTTTGTATTTTCTGTTGTAATAAAATGCAAAGTTTGTCAGAGGAAATTAAGAGAATGAAAGAGCCATTTCCCAGACACATCTCCTGTAGAGACACGCTGTGCTCTTATTCTGTATTTCAAAAGGAACAACAAAGTAAGCATCTGTTTATTCTGCAGAGGAGCAGCTTTGCATTGTATATATGTACACAGAAGCGGCTGTAATACATCATGAAATTCATAAGCAGAAGTTTGAAAGTTCCATTTGAAGTGCTTTTCAAATCAGCTTCAAGTGCTCTATTATTTTGTTGCTGCAATCACGTATCTGTCTCATGCTTCCTACTTGAATAGCTTTTGKCATGCAGTATTGCTTTGAGTATTTTTATGCAACTCTCCATTAGGAAGCCAACTCTTTACTTGGGATTCTATTTGCATGTGGTTTGTTTTCAGTTCATTCAACAAAAACCATATTTTCCCGACGTGAAACTTTATTCATGTCTTAATTTGCACATTAGTGAACAATGAAGTAAAACGGATGCGCACTACTATTTGTCTGATGTTGGTTTTGAGTATGAACTTTGCAAAGCTTTTTTATCTTATTGTAGCAATAAGGAAATCAACAAGAGTAATTCCAGATCCTGAAATACGGAACTGTAAAGGATCTCTGGTCATTAAAATTAACATTAGACAATAACATCTGCAGCACACAGACAGTATCTCATACATAACTGACAAATTTTACATTATTTATCCATTAAGAACTTGAAACTGAGTTACGTCTTATCTTCTGTCTGTGTCATATTACAAAAGTAAGATAAAGCTATTATTCAAATTGCAAAACAGTTCCCTATGCACAGCCCTGGCTTTAGTAAGAATCACTTGGCAATTTAAATACACAAATAAATGCATCTCCCTAAATTAAGGGGTAAGTATGAAAATAATCCACAGTGCAAAGTTAAGCATTTTCTTTCCTTTGTAAAGTTAAGAAAGAGATTAAGGAATTCTCTTAGGAAGCCCTTTGGAAAAAAATCCAGTATAAATTATAGCTGATTAATGTCAACCTAAGGAAGAGCACAGATTTATAGCAGTACCAGTCACATATTGGTCAAATTTTGTTACACTAGTGTATTCTTTGAGAATAAACTATTTTGTTATTTGTGCTATAAAGCTAAACATTTTTTTTTAAACAGGCACAGACCTGCATAAAAGGAAATAAGTTTAAAATTKTAAATTTCTGAATTTCCATCAAATTCAGAGTTTCCACTTTAAGAAATATTTCTTAAATAAATGAAACATTTTCGCTGATTAAACAAATATTACAAAATTCTTGGAATTTCTGTATCTTTTTATACACTGTTTGGTATACTGATACTAACCACATGAAGCTGAATGCAGTATTACTAAATTGCGATATTATTAAACTGCAGTCATTTAGACATCATTGCATATATAATACTGTGATGAAAATCAAAATCTTTCCACCAACGAAATTACTCAAACGTAAACATAGACAGTCTGGTAAAACACACCATCTGAGACAAAAATTTTTCTGTGATATTATAGCTGCTTTCATTTAGGTACAACAGGGAAATGGGTTTATTGGGAGCAACGGCATAAACATTTTTTTTTCTGGGATACGTGACTGCTCATCAACAAACAGGAAAAAAATTTGATTCAGTCACTGATTCAGCATTGATCTAAGGCAAATTTTTTGTTATWTTTGTTTTCAATACATAAACAAACCAATCGTTCCTCTAGGCCTTAGAATATAAGCACAATTTGGAACTTAGCTCTGTCACTCTCTAGTAACAAGCAGTTAATGAGTGGAGACCAGTGCTAAATCCTCCTGTATGAAATCAGCTCAGAGAAATCTGTAGCATTCCATGCAGAAGACCACAGTTATTAAACCTAGTGAATCCACACTTCTTCCAGACTCTGTAACAAGACCTAATCTAACAATCATAAGAAAAATAAAACTGGTTATAAAAATCAAAATGCTAAAAATATTTTCAAGTACTTACTCAAAAAGGAAAGTATAAATATGCACATCCACAGATCCTATTAATGTCAGTGCATTAGTACACAACACATTTATTATGCACAGTAGTTGCTGTAAATGTAGAAAATATACAAATAGCAAGATAATTGAAATAAATRTTGTAGAGTGCTTGTTATAGCAGTATGCAACAAAGAAAAGCTCTTACTAAAACATCCAAAAAACCCTCAAGTAAAATAGAGAAGGAGAGGAATGTGGCCATTTGAAAGGACATTAAGAAGTAAATGACAGACTGCTAACAACTACTAACCTATTTTCATGAAAACAAATGGATTCCTTTGAAAACAATCAGATTGATTCACACAAGCCAACAGGAAATTTAGTTGTATTTAATTGCCTCATGACATCCACAAGAGGCAAATAACATCATGAGTGTGGCTAGTTTGGTGTTTGCTGATTGTTCAACTAATTGCTATCAGAGAACATATAATAGCTCCACATGCCTTCCCCTCCCCCCTGCTGAAGCCTTCATTTGGGGCTCTTTCTCTCTCCAGACGAAAAAGTTTCATGAAGGTTGCAGAAATCTAGTTAAAAGCGAAGATGACTTCTCCTCATTCAAATTAGGCTTAAATTAGTCAGTGAGTTTAAAATTACTAGCTCAGGTACAAAATAAAAGATCACATACTTCATCTCTGTATGCTAAACATAGTACCCTGCAAATAAATAAATTTATCTCTTCATTAATTAATAAATTTAGTGGTTAACTCAAAGGTGAAGATAAAGACATGCAAGACAAGTGCCATCAGAGATACTCATGACACTGTGTGATTAAGTACATACCCTTATGTTTTCAGAAGCTGATAAAACATAAATTCATTTGTAACAGATGATGTTTCATTACAGTTTGGGCAAATGTTTTACAGCTGCACTTTTATAAGGTGCTTACAGATAGAGAAGTATCCAAAGCTTGGTAATGTCCACTTCAGATCACAAATTAAATTGTTTTAAGAAGTGTTCTCTTTTAAAACTCATTTTTGCAAGTCTTGCTAAATACACACAGATGTTTCTTTCAAATCCAGTTTTCTCTCAGTAGTAGACAGTAAGTTTAACTTTAAGCCACTTAGTCAAAATTACACTTCTGTGGAGAAACTGTTCTTCAAAAACCACACACACTTGATCGTTGCATTTACCATCACAGACTTTTATAATTTTCCAATTTGTAAATAATTCAAGGAAACACCAAAAACTTCGCAGAAAACAAATATAAAAATTACTTTCATTTCTTAAATAGTAAATTCAGTGGGCAGAATTTTAAGACTTAATGAAAGAAATTTAAATTATGCGGGAAAACCTTATTTTCACAATACTTTCTAGAGATAACAGAGCTGATGTCAACTGTTGTTTTAACTAAGTTTAATTTTAAAACACAAGCTCAAGCCCTGGCCCAAAATGAAGACAGACATTAAGTAATCAGCCGCAGCTGGAGTAAACCATGGATATGTCATTTTAAACAACTTCTGAGAAAGCTGTAGATGTTCTACACAAATTCAGTTAATATACCACTCCCCTACACCCTATGGGAATTTCATCACTGCCAGCAACCAAGCCAGGATTCTAGTCCGTGAACTCCTCAACAGAAAATTGGAGTCGCAGACACTCCTTTGCAACAACAGATGTATTGAYTTCACATGAAACTTATGCTCCCTTTATATAGTACCAAAACAAAAAATGTACTGTGGTGATTTTGTTTGAACATTTACAAACTGTACCTGTGTTGAAGTAGGAGCATTTGATGTTASTGGTGAGGGTGAGTCATTTGCTTTTGGCTCACCAGGGGAAGCTGTGGAACCCTGGGATTCTTGGCTAGCTGGCTGATCTGGTGATAAAGCATCACTGCTGTCTTCATCAAATGAATAATCATCCAAAGCTTGAGGATAATTCTCTTGTCCAACTGCTAAAATGTTTACAAAGAAACATGCAAAAAGAAAACAAACCTTTTTAGTTAAATCAAGACTCTGGTGGCAGAATTAGCTAACTGCTGGAAACTGATCAGATTTCAGGACAATCCAACTATATAGTACGCAAGTACTTACTGCCTTTTTAATATAATGAAAGCCATATTAGATCATATTCAAGGGATTGATAAAAACCAAGCATATAGCAAAACTATCTTCAATTAAAGGATGACAGATTTAAGGACTCAGAAGCTGCAAGCGTAAGAGCTAGTAAGTATGTTTTCCTGTGGTGAATATTACTCTCAGGAGTTAATTATTATTTTCCATAATACTATAATAATAACAGACCTAAGTTGTGGCTGTCCTACTTGCCTATAATTGCTTCTTTAACACTGGAGTCTACAGGAAGAATATTTTTTTCTACCAGTTCCATAGGGCCAGGCCTCTGAGCAATCTTCTCATTCAGATCATCTGCCAACCGAGCTCTCTTCAATTTCATCTGAGTGGCTTGTAGTGAAGGCTCTGCGAATGTCTCTAAAAGATATGTTGATTTAAGTATTCTTCTCCATCTTTTTTCCAATTTCAAGATAACCAGCAAAGTGTTTCATCTTTACAAAAACCATTCCACTTGTATCAAAATCAGGCAAGTAGTATTTTGAAATTAAAAATCCCTATCTCCAAACATTCTCAAATTAACAAGCAAAATAAGATAATTTTGAGTACATTTTTCATTCCCACGACCATGCTTTTTTATAAACATATTCTCTTTTTAATAGCAGTAATACTGTGGGTAAACAATTGTATAATGTCCAGCCATAAAGCGGGAAAAGCAAAATAGACAATGCTAGTTATAAATATTAAAATAGCTCATATTGATAAAYCTTTATAGCAGCAAATGGTAAAGGTTTAACTGATACTTAATTTTTGGATTCTCTCTTGTCAAACTAATCTTAAAAAATTTACGAATAGCTTCTAGCACAAATTTGTGAGTCTTCAAAATTGTATTTCAATGACAGTATGCAGATGGACCATCATTAAGGAGTTCAGTATCCAAATGCATGTTTTGARAATTAAAAGATTGACTTGGATTGTGGTTATTTGGTAATTTCTATATTTGGCAAGATTATGGTGAAAACAGCAATACAGTCCCATTCATATATATATATATATAAAAAAGTTACTGTTTCAAACAACAAGGAAAGTAACAAAACACAGTAAAAGTCAAGTTTACTAAGGGTTATGTTTTGAGAAGAAAAGTTGTAAAAACTGTAAGGTTATTTTAGGGTAACCAGTAGAAACTGAAGCAACGTATATTATATGTTTGTACTTCATGGTGGAATTGCTGTTACAGAATAAAAGTGACATGCGCTTGCAAACAAATRCATAGTTGAGAATATATTCACCACCATACATGTGTCTACTATCAAATAGATTTAGAATACAGATTACAACAGATACACTGTATAAATAGAGAAACGTAGTATATGAATCTTTATAAATGATTTATAACTAAGCCTGATTCAGTTAGGTCCAAAGTTACAGTTTGAGAAAGAAGCTATCTGGGTACGTACCTTCAAGGATGTGCATTCTGACCAGCTCAGACCGATCTGGTCTGCTGCGAATCTTGTGCTTCAAAAAATTTTCAGTCTTTAAATAAATAAATAACATTACATTAGCATTTACTAGAAAAAGCATAAAGTAGTTGGTACACTGATAATGTACTGATGTGCAATCAATGAATATTTACAGTTTATGTTGTCTTTAGATAGATGGACTTCACTGTTTGAACAGGGGTACTACAGATTTACTTCTTTTTGAATTACAGTCTTCCTCAGAGAAGTTTGAAATGGTTCTGGATTTTATCCCATAACAACACACTAGATCATAACAGCATAGGTTAGAAGTTTGCTACAGAAATACAGTACAAGTGTCATTTCAACTCAAGCACTCTGTCCTTGGACTATAGGTAGACACAGATTAGAATATGACCGTATTTTATCCTCCCCACCTGCTTAATCTGTTTAAATAATGAAGAAACTTCCCCTTAGATTTGATACCAATATTTTATTATAATGAATTCTCCCAAGATACAAGCATGTATGTGAGCACAGTATTAATAACTTTTTTATGTAATCAAAGAATTTAGTACCACATATAACTGGCATTTTCACATGTTAACAGCAAGTCTATGTAAAGTGTTTACCCTGGCTCGTTCCAGGCTCTTTATCTGCTCATGGAATGCAGCTGGACTTTTCAAAGCTGTTAAGGAAAAGAAAAAGTTAAATGGACAGGACATGATTTTCGAAGAAATATCCTAATCTGTAAACTTCCTTGCACATTCAACACCATCTTAAAGCTGTGTTTGCATCTAACCAGGGTTACACGTTTGACTCATACCAGTTATACTCCCTTATATTCAACAAAGATGACTATCACTCCTATGCAGAGTACATGGAATATTTTATTTTACCAAATGCTACTGTGTAACAGTTAACCAGATTAACACAAGCTACACTGGTGTCTATTTASCAACTTTTATAAGGTAGTGTTCAGAAGGCCAAAATACTGTCTCACTCATTCCACTAKAAGACTATCCATCTATACTTCATCTCGCTGTTACTACAGACAGCTGAATTGTGCCTTAAAAACTGTTCATGCTGGGTTTTTTTTTTAATACTGTAAGAATTCCAAAATGTTCAGATTAGAAATGGGTTAGAAAACAGAATAATCACACAGTATGTTTCAATTCAAAGCAATTTTCAACCAAACACAAGATAAAATAAAAAACATCTAGAGCAACATATTTGGTAAATCGTATGCTCTTCCCTGCTAGTGAGGTCTATTGCTATCCAAACTGAAAGGAGGTATTCTGAGAGCCTACTGCCTAGTGTAAAAATCATGGAACAGGAGCAGAAGGCCCCTCTGTGCTTCTGAAAAACAAACAGATAAATTATGGAATCACAGAACTAGAAAGGACCTCATCTGGCCATTGCTGAGGAATCACCTAGCTCTTCTCTGTCCCAAACACACAGTAAGCTGGGGCAGACATCACTGACAGAAATCTGTATTGTCTTTCAAAACTCTCAGAGATAGACATTTCCAAGCAAGATATGCCACAAACTTGACTCTCCCTTGCTGTGACTGAAATCTGCTATTTCTTTTCTATTTACCACAAAGCAAGCTTACTTAGCAGTAACTTGCAATTTTTTATTTTGTGATACAGGAGAAAAGTCCTCTTTGTGGTAGCAGAAGTCCCCAAGCACTGGCTGAACTCTACAAGAATGGTTCTGGATGCAGCCTGCAACAGCAGGCTTTAATATAAATATCTAAATAATTCTTGCTGCACAGAAGCCCCAAATCTGGATTTCTTAGAGGTGTATAGACAGAGCTCAGAAATAATCTGGAACTGTGGAAGATTCAGAAAGCTCTCCTGACACTGTAAGTGCGAAACATGTATTCAGCCCTAACAACTAATGAATCTTACGGACACAAGCTGGCAAGCTCATTGCCTGGTTACAGCGTAACATCCACATTATCTTAGGACAGAGTCTGGAGGAGTGGAATGAGTCATAAATATGCAGTTTTCTCTGTCTCTTGAAGTAGAATTAATAGCAACCAGAAAAGCTGCCATCAAGGACAAAAGTGAGCAWAACACATTAGAATCTCTATCATGGGGTTCAAATCCCACCAGGAATCTGTATCTCAAACATGGGCATATATTCTGATAAGGTCTCAAGGACTTTATTAACCATAGGGTAAACACATACAGAAGCCTGACTGATTAAACAGTGACTGACAGAAAACATYGAGGGGAACTTGGACCTAATTAAGAAAAATTACTGACTCCTTCCTACATAATCAAGATTAAACAWTGAAGGAGGAACTGAAATAAAAAGAGCACTGCACAGAAAACCCAGGTCACATAATGGAATATGTAAGCCTATGGGATTCCTTCCTGTTGTCAACTGAAAGTCCTTAAAAAAAATAAAAATAAAGGAGCTCATTAGACTTTGAACTAGAAAGGAAGAAACTCTTCAAAGAAAGATACACAGTAGAATACTGTATTTCTCTCAAAAGGCTGGTGCACATAGGTAGCTGAGGCAATAGAGACTATGCTGTATCAAGAAAATGGTGCAGGAATTTGCAGGAAGCCATATACGGCTATTCTGTCGGAGATAGCTGTCAGGTCTCTCTTGCTGTTATCTGAGGACAAATCTAAAAAAAAATGATTTGTAACTTGAACTTTTAACTGGAGAACAAAGTCTGGTAATTCTCTAGGTGAAACTAAAGCAAGGCCAAATAGTAAGGGCCTTGCTTTTACTTGTCCTCACTTTTTTCCGGTGGCCATCAATCCTGTGCTCCTTATTCTAGGGGGAGGTAATTATAGATTTCTCCAATGTTATGATCACAGTAGGAGGAACTGGATGGGTGTAAAAACAGATCAGTTCTCTGGATGCTGAATACAACCCTGTACCTCTCCTTGCCACTGGAATACAAGTTCCACATTATGAGCTGGACATATTAAAGCAGGGATTCTGTCATGCATTACCAGAAATCCTTAGCATCCCTTGGTTGTCCAGGTACATTCACCCCGACCTATGTTCACTTCCAATAGGAAGAGGAAGAATTTTTGAGCTACAAGGTAGTCAAGCCAAAGAGTAAGGAGTTGAGCATTACAGAATCTTGGAAGCATAAGTACACCTTTGACTCTATTTATGAATTTTGTGAAGCTGCTGCCATAGCAAGACAGTTCGCGCTCAGGCATCTCAACTCTTCCAAAGAGAGCATCTAATGGCATTCATTGAATTTCTCTTCCTCTATTGAGAAAGAGAAGAATACAGAACTCAGATCAGCTTGGATAGTTTTTGCCAACTGTTGCAGACTGCACAGGTGCTTTTGGAATCTGGAAAAAACRTTATCTTCTAAAAACAAAAAATCATATCCCTGGAAATTTAATCATACTCARTGATGGCAAGAAAGGCCTGTGCACAAAAGTTTCTGCATTTAGGTTACGTGATCCAACATGTGCTCACAACCTAAGCTACAGGATCATGTTCTGTAGCATCACAGGTGCATTGCTCAACACTGGAAGTGTTGAGCACTGGAGTTGGCACTGGAGTTGCAATGTATGTGAGAGTTTCTGTGTGTTCTACTTCGGCTTGGTAACCCTTGCCATCCTACCCTTGAAAGATTGCTGGATTTGTTATTAATGTCCATTCATTTACAAGATACAATTCAGCTTATTTCAGTAAGACTAGCCACAGTTTAAGGTGATAAAAATGAGAAACAGACTATATTAGGTCTGCAAGTCCTTGTATTTTCAYCACAAAGCTACTTGAACTGAAACAYCGTTAAGTGTGACAAATTAACTTTATGCTCATTTATATTACCAAATTGATGCTGTGGGGTCTATAAAATTATCGTTATTTTTAAGAATTCTTACAGAAATGTTTATTATTCTACATATTCAATTCATGATTAATACAGTAAAGTAATACAAATTACTAGAAATAAAGTAAATCTTACGTGGCATGATGCCCTGGTCCACCAGCTGTTCTCGTGTCCGCCTTTGCTGTAGCCTTAGCTGAAGTACTGATAAAAGAAAAGTATTTTGCATGTAAGCAAACTATCTCTACTGAACTGCAAAAAGAAAAACATTCAAAAATGATACTAAATATCTTTAGAAATATTTCTGCTATATGCATGCAGACCTGACAGTAAAGTCCAAGACACCTATCATTAAGGTTAGTAATTAATGCTACATTAATGCTAGTAACGTAGTTAAGAGCAATTGCTTCCAATCCCTATTTATGTTGTACTTTGCTAATTTTGTCACATCCAATAAAGAGACAGTATTTCACATATTCATGTACTTTTCCTAACTTATGAGACCTAGCTGATATTTAGTAAAATTAAAGTTTAGATTTTAAAATTCTGAGTTTTTTTTTTTTTTTTAGCTACACTACTATTAGGGATTAGAATGGAGGGAACATACAGTGAGCTTATAGGTTTGATTTATTTTAAAGAGTTTGTAACATAAATTGCAACATATAACAATTCTCCAAACAAAAGAAAAGGCTGTTTTTTCCTGACTAATGAAAAAAAAAAAAAACATTTTTTTATAAATCTAAGGACCAAATAAATCCAATATTGTCAAATTTGGAAAGAATCTTGTTTAAGCTTTCATAGGTGACTTTTCATGGTTCATTGCATTTCACAAAACGCACAAAGGTTATCATCATTATTATTACTGCAAGTATAACTAACATAAAACACATTAAATACTGCATCAGGAACTCTACAAAGATAGGAAAAAGRCAGGAAAAAAGGAATGGCTCAAAACTTAGTCTGACCATTTGAAATAACTTTAAATGGATGTTTGGAATTTTTTAATAAGACCATTTAAATCGATCCAGAATTTTGTTTTAGTAGATAACATATATTTTAAAATTTAAAATATTAAGATTTGGTCCTGAAAGCCATTTCATGGGAAAAAAAATGATGTTTTAAAAGGTAACATATCTAGCTTATATATAATATACACGATAACGTTATTAAAAGATAGTAACATGCAGTGAAATCTGAGTCTGACAATAACTGTTTTTAACTATATAAATAGGAAAAGCTACTCTTTAAGTAACACAGAGAAAAGGTAATGCACACTGAGCCCTTCCAGCTATTTTACTTTAGTAGCCATTTCCAGGATGTCATTAAGTTGCAGGACAGTTTATTCTGCACCTTTAATTACCACAGCCTCAGAGACGTACACAAGTTTGAGATTAACGGGAGTCTCATATCTGACAACCACAAACAATTCTGTGTTTCTGTGACTCTGAACACTAGRAAGTTTAAAATGTTTTATTTCTTTGCTATATACTTGAATCTGGCATGATACCAAAATGTAACTGAAACAGTACCAATTCTACCCATCTGCTAAAAAAGATGACTCTATTCATGGCCTACCTTTAGACCATTCATTCTGCAGGGCTCTGTTCATGAGCGATGGCTTACAACACCACTGTTGTTAACCAAGCCATTGCTATTTCAAGTGATAGAAAAGATACTTCAAAGTCTGCAGCGTTGCTTAGACATGAAGTGCTCACATTTTCAAAGATCTGAGCTTTTTGTTGTAAATATTTCCTCTTAAACCAACCCACCACATAAATGAAACTCCTCTAAAGGTTTTTACTTTCTTCATTGTACAACTTCTCCCTCCTTGATTCTATATCAGTTTTTCATAGTACTTCATTATTTCTTGGCCACATTATAAAGCTGTTATCCTAATGTGAAATTCCACCTCTTSTTCTGAAGCATAGCTTGGTCAAGAAAAAAAGTACTAAAAACGTGTGCTACTTGCACTCTCAAATTCTCCCTTGATAGTTTATGGATGCATGATTAAGACATGCTGCTCCTATTGTACTTCACAAGGAAGCAAAACAAACTAATGCATTGTCCAGAGCATCAGAATGAATGTAATTTCTAAAAAAATAGGCTAAGCACAAAGTTCATTGTTTTCAGATTTTAAAAGGAATCAGCTTGTTTCCTGTTCCACAGTACAGGAAGGATATTCCTCTGGCAAAAGCATTAAGACTGGAAATAGTGAGACAAATCTTGAAAATGAGGATGTTATTCTCTTATGTCATACAAGCTCTGAGAACTTAAGCACAAATAAGAGATATTCTACAGTAATTCAGTTTTTGGTTTACAATATTGCTATACAACCCAAGAATTACAAAGGACAGTGATGAGAGACCAGATGCATAAAACCAGTAAAAAGTAAAGTGATGCAAAGCTATTCAAAAGTTCTTGAGTTCCTGTGGAAACTTAAAAATACTTACTTTAAGTAGTGAATTTTTTGGGGGGGAGTAAATTTTAAGTGACTAAAATAACTTAAATGTAASTGCCGAAATATTTTATAGAAGTTTGAAGATTTGGATGATTTGGTCTTGGTGTTAATTTCATGTTGCGCCAAGCGAGTTTGGACCTCTTCACATGAGGTCTTTTACGAGCAGATGCAAAGTTGTGCCTGCCCCGTTCACCCACTCTGACAACAGTACCAGGACAGCTCCTTTCAGGAGCACTTCCTAGGTTAGGTCTGGCTGTGTATAGCTACGTGCTCCTAGGAAGTTCAGAGYATGATCTCCTATCTTTCTGCAGAAAACCACAAGGTTGTCCAAGTCCAGCTGGTCCAGTCTGTCCAGAAATCTGGGATTGTGTGTAAACGTATTTCCAGTATGCAAACTTAAAAGTCCGAAGTTCATACAAGTAACTGTGAATTAAGAAAAATAATAAACCGAGTCAGGCTCATTCCTACAGAAAACTACAAGAAACGCCCTTTTCGACTGACACACACACTAAGCATACTCTGTAGGTTACGAATTGAAGCTTGTATCCCTGGGATTAGTTCTAACCATCTCCTACTGCATTAGCACCGAGCAGTGAGAAATCCACTCAGGGACACTGAGGAAAGAGCTGCTATACTCATCGAGCAAGCAAGGCAGTCAGGACCGGTGCTGCTGAAGGATACCGCTGCCCGCAATGCAGTGTCAGTAAGTGAACGCCGGTAGTATGACAACAGATACAGGAATGCTCTCACTGATTATGAGCCATCTACCAGCATATCATGGGCAAGTCATCTATTAAGAAAAAAGACGTGGTATTTATGATCTCTAATATGCTTTTTATCAGGAGTTTTTATTGACTGAGCTTTATCACAAACCCCGTTTTTGCAGTTGTAGCTGGTTGATCCATGGCTACCTGAACATTGCTAGTGTAGTGCTTTCAAATATTAGTAAACAAATGTGGGAAAAATCAGACACAGCTTTCAAACTGGCATCCACACTACAAAATTACCACACTATTTTGCAGGGTCGGTAATATCAGTTTGAAAGTCTTTACTCCTCCACAAATTTGGACAAATGTCTATTCTTTGAAATCAATTACAAACAATAGCTACTTGTTCTTTAATCAGACATTATTTAAAAATTTGGAAGGAATGTCATGGCAAAATCAAGTTTCATGTGCAAAATCTCAGTGCAGGAAAAATAATTTTATGGTATTTTTAAGAAAATAGTTTAACTGATAAACTACATATAAAGTGGCAGAGGTTTATCTGTAGGAGGTGCTCATTTTTATCTTGCATCTCTTAACCCTAAGAAAATCAAATTATTCATTAACTATAGGTGTCTCTCTCCCAGACCCAGTATTAACACGATTCTCAGACTACACTTTCCATCTTCCATATGAAAAGGATCAGACTTGCTCTAAGTGCTTCTCTACAGCAACACAGACAACGAGCAGTATTTGGTCATACAGTTGGTAAGGAAGAAAGATCAGACGTTCTGAATTTTCAGCAGCTTTGCTGGATTTTATTAACTACTTCTGATGGTATCTTTAATTGCTAGAGCAAGAGCGCTTGGGAGACAGAATTTATGGCAAACTGGAGTCCCTGCTAGCACAGAAGACTTCTAGAGCTGAGCTGAGCTTCCATATAAGTAACACAGACCTCCTAGGGGACCAGTGAGTGTTCAGGCAGGAACCTTCCTTGCAGAGGGAAGGCAGACTCCTGCTGGGTCTATGCACGAAAAGTTAAGTAAAAGAGATCCTAGGAAAGGTTTGGTTTCTCTGCTTCTTCTCCCCCCCCCCCGCTTTTAAGCATACACTTTTAGTCTTTCAGGGAAGGAGGATTTCAACTGTAGTTTGGTATTTTGACTGAGTTACTGTTTTAAAGAAGTGAGGGCATTAAAGTATCTTGAAAGACTGCATCTCATCAGGAATGGTGAAACATGAAATAATCCATCTGAAATCCCACTGCAAGGAGGAGCTACTATCCAACCAAACCACACATTTGGTACTTGTAGTACTTGTGAAGCAAGCCTTCACTAAAAATCGTTTATATCAAAGAAACCTTTCAGACTCTGTTAAGCACCATACTGKGGAAATAAGCACCTACAGAGGAAAACGGAACACACAAAATGAGGAGGAGGCTAAAATTAGTAGAAAAGCAGCAAGAGAGAATCGATCTTTGGCTTATGGAAAGAGGAGGCATCTTAAGCCACAATCATAACAATTTGGGGGACATTATTTGCCGTGAATAGCTCTTTTACAGTCACAGCCTTTACAAATCCACTGTATTACACGTAAAATACACACAGATGCTTTATTTTAATGTACAGCTTTCTAACAACTTCCTTTCCGCATCCACATTAGTAATGACAAAATATATTTCAGAGTAGTTCACGTTTCTGCAATTTTGGTGCACACCCCACCATTTCAGCATTCTGAGTAATTACTGCATTTTAATTTTTCACTGGTAAGTTTGTAGGAGGAATAATAAAGACCTCAGACTACTATTTGCTCATACAGATAAACTAAGTAACAACTTCAGCACTTCTAGTATGTATTCCCCAGCATTCCCCTGAAACACACTTCAGAAGAGTTTGCCTGAAGTAGATTAAGCTGGAGAAATTTCTCTGAAAAATACCAGTGTACCAAAGCATCTACGTGTTTCTTCCAGTACAGATAGCGCGGAAGGGGCAGGTACRTGCCATGTGTGTCGCTACCCGGTGTCAAAGGAGGCAGCAGCCACGCTGAATGCCGGGACTAACCGGGGCCGGGGGCGCAGGAGCCACTAGCCCAGGGGCCGCGCACCTCCTCCCCGAACAGCGACGCAATTGCACACTGCCCTGGACTGATCAAACATTTCCACTGTAAAAACAAATGCCAACATTAGTCTTGCTCATGCATGCAGCTAATATAGTTCCCATTAAATCCTGAAATGAATGCTGGGTGGCCACTGCCCTTACTGGTGGGTACTGGGAGTTCTGCTGGAGGAATGAGAGCAGGAGACAAAGCAAAATATGATTCCACCTAAAAATGAAAGGAATGTAGGCGACTTTTCACTTAATTTTTCAACTGAGTTCAAATAATCCTTTAATTAACATAATTCCCAGTGCAGATGATGGAAAGCCCCSATACACAGTTTATGAATGCATTAAATCCGTTATTGTTGGCTTCAGTTATGATCAGATTTTTGGCTTAAGTTTTGCAGAAAGAGTAAAAACTGATCGATACCCTAAAAAATGCAGAGTCTTACATGGTAACACATGGCAGAAGGAGGGGAAAGCAGCAAGAAAGTACTCGCACWTAAGCCATATACACATAGGTGTGAAGCTTTAGGTTGTTTTCTTTCTTAAGCAGGTATGTACACAACATAAATGTATTGTCTCTCATAACACTACCTGCCCGCCTATCATCTATTAATCAACACTTGGCATCAGAAAGCAAGTAAGGGAGGAGGATTTAAGTCTCATTTATTTTAGGACAAGTAGTAAAACCTGCAGGAGGACTGCACAGATGAGAGAGTAATTGATATTTCAAACAACACAGAATATCCAGTTACTCACTTCTTAGGTAAAGATCAGGACCTTATATATAACCTAGTAAAGAAAGGATAGCCAGTAGCATGACTAACAGGAAAGCACTGAAGGGGCAATAAGAAGAGAAGAGAACACATAGACCACAGCAAGGAGATGAAAGAGAAACAAAATTGGATGAAAACCAGATGTTTGTTGTTACTATCAATTCCAAAATTAAGACGATGAAGAAGAAAAGTTTTGGGTCAGATTCTTTTGTTCAAATGTTGAGCAATTAGAAAYGTGACTACAGAATATAAATTCTAAATATAAAGTCATTGTGAATAAAAAAAGGCAATATATTATTTTAAAAGGTTGAAAGACTGGRAAAAAAAAAAAAAGCTTTTGCTTTTCCAAAGCAAACAAGTCAGAAAAAAACTAAAATTTACACTTCAATAAAGAACATAAGGACCTAAAATACTTTTAAGCTTTACACAGAGAAGTAAAAAACAGAGATGTTTCTAAGGAAAAAATGCAGTATTTGGACAGGAGCTGGATAGCTAGATCTAGGCAAAAGTTTAGTCGGAGAGGATATTCAGCTTACGAGTCTGAGTGTCAGTCTAGAAAATCATGATATAGACAGTACTGAGCTTTATATTTTCATTCTTTTAATCTTAGAAAAGGCATTATGTGTTGTCATAGAGTCTGAGCCCTAGAACTAAGACTGGAGACAGATTTCTGTCTTTAACCTGGAGATAAACAAACAAACAAACAAAAACCTAAAAAAGATCTAAAAAAAGGAGGGGGGATACAAAAGGAGGAAACTATAGCGATGAGGTCTGTGAAAAGCAAAAAAAGAAAATGGACCCACAAAAAGCAACTGRAAGAACAAGAACCATAAAGATACACAAAGTGGGAGCCATGGAAACTAAATCAGAAATTTCCAATAAGRAAAATGTCATGAAATTATCTTCAAAGACAAGAATGAAAGACGTGCAAATGGAGTGCAGCTTTGCAGTTTTGGCAAAGAATAGCTGACTTAATTGAGGGAGAAACTCCCAACAGAGCAGAACGCAGGTTGATTTAAATATAGAGAGTTACTTTGAAATGAAGCATAGCATTTAAAATCATAGATGCTGATTTCCAAAATAAAGGCCTAAAACTATCAAAGATTTAAAAACGGTGATATACTACTAACTTAGCAAATCTAGTTGCTAAAAGATGACACAAATATTTTGCATTTTACATGACTGGCAGAAATCTCCTTTCTGCCACTGCACTCCAAGCAGCAGTCTCAGAACTGCTGCTGAACAAAAGCCATGCRCGCAGAGGTCAGTCGAGTTCTTGGTTTGATTGCTAGGGGAGAGGGGCATGGAGGGTAGTCATTTTTATTTTCAGATCAGTGTATGAATTTAAGATTAATTCTAATATTTCCGTATGTCTAGTACTTCCATATATGTTTGCTTTGTCAATAAAATTATTAGTTAAAAACACTTTATAAAGGTAGTTCTTTTCAGCTTTCTCTCACTGTAATAGGTTATTTAATATTTTTGACAAATACCAAAACATAACCGTTTCTCACAATAACAAGACCAGATTATTTGACTAGCATAAAGCTAGTGCAAGTCTGCTGACTCTGCAGGAGCAATACAATTTTTTACCTCCTAAAAACTGTGGGCAGAGGCTGGTGCTCCCACTCTTACAGTTTTTTCTACTTTTAGCCTACCAGGCAATTACACTTAGACAAAGGAACGAAGATGATGGTATGAAAAGGGGAGATCATCTATTAGCCAATGCACATCACCACCTGATTATTTTGAAACACATTTTGATAAGGCAGTAAAAATCACATAAAAATAACAACGGGTGCCTGCTTTCACAAAGGGAGAGTACTGTTCTAGTTCACATATTCATGAGTCTAAATGGGCACAAAAGTTAAGAACAACCCAAACAAGCAGACCCTCAACACCTTTGAAGCATTATGCTGCTTTGAATGAAAGCAAACAAGCATAAACAACAGGCACTTAATCATGTACACATCACTTTTCACACAAGATCCTGTGAAGKAGTAAGAAACTGAAGACAATACAGTTAGGTTTTACTTGGTGTGAACGGCASAGCAAATGAAAATAAAATGCATTTCTAAATCACTTAGAGCAAACAGCAGTTATTGAAGTCAAGCAAGTGGTTTCAGCCTTCACTCTGTTACAAATCTCTAATTTGTATCCTATGGAAAAGGTGCCTCAAAGTGGACTATATAATCACGAGCACTGGAATGTAGAAGCCAAAAATAAATTGACAGTTGTCCCACAGGAACAGTGTTATCTACTGATTACCAAGCTTTCATCGCTGCTTCTCGTCTCAAACAAAACCCGAACTTGTATTGTGCACAGTAGTTCTAACACTGATAATTCCRTATCTTACGCAATTCATTATATATCCCATTGATTTCTATTAAATTTCATTTTTTTGCTATGAAACATGCCATTCAAACAGTTGTTGACATTTAAAATTATGCAGAGGCTACAGACATTAAATCAGTGAGAAGGGGTTCATGTGRTAGCATACAAATCTTTCAGACAACAGCAAGAAGAAAAATAATACATCAAAAACRCTTTTTGTGTTGTGTATGCATTTTATCATTCCTTCCAAAGCTAAAATTCAGTGGCTATTAGCTGTTTAAGTCTTTAAAAATGCAAGTAATACGGGAAAATGCCGTGTCCGACATTCCTGTGTACTCCCTTGGAAACGTACAGGAGCAGCAGGCTGGCTGCTGGCGCAAGGCTGGCTGCCATGGAAACAGACAGTGCCGAAAACACCCTCCTTGCCTTTAAATTAAAARCTCTTACACAAAAAGCCTAATTTCTTTTTGCCAGCTTAAAACAGCTTTTATTCATCCAAAGTCTCCAACATGTTGAGCTCAAAGCACAGAGCAACAGTTAACAGCAGTGGTACTAGGTKCACTGAAGCGTTGCTACAGAAGATGAACTTGTCTATCACCTGAATTGTAAAGTATAATCCTCAATCCGAAGTAATTTTTAACTAGTTTTTTGCACCATGACTGTATAATATTAATACAAATATACAAACAACAGGGTTGCAGTAAAGTAAGAGAGAATATTTTTATCAGATGGCAGGTGGAATTCACGAGCGGTTTTAGCATAAAATTTGTAGCAGAATGCAGGACCAACCTTGCACCAGTGTGGCAATTACAGAATAACACAAATTGAGTATCAGTTAATTACGTGCTTCTTTCAGTCACTACCCTTACAGCCCCAAACACTATCTGCTCAGGCTGTTCTGAACAAAACATAATTTACACTAATTTAATCTTCCACAGACAAAAGTTTTGTGTTCTCCTGAGCCATGATTTGTTCTCCCTGAAGTACACACATTTCATGGTGCTGTGCTGTATTTACGCTTTGCTACCTGCTCACAGACACAGAAATGGTTACATTCTTCAATTGATGCTTGCTATGCTAAAAAAACTGAAAATTCAAACAGCAGCATTATGTATAGTAAGTAACAGAATGTGCAGGCAACACGCAACGCACACACTGCCGCAAGGTCACGCGGGATGTGCTAGCTAGACTGCATTACTTGTTCCACGTGTGTCCAAAGTCACAAATGAGGTAACTTGGTGTTTTTCTCATTTATACACCACATACGCGTTCCAAGGAAAGAAGGCAGGTGAAGGAGAAGCCGTGAAAATATTGAGCTCTCTGTAATTTGCTGGAAGYGACTCTGAATAACTTGTACAGCATTTTAGACAAAACGCATTAACAATTTTTGTACTTACTTCTCACCAGCTTGGAAACGATGACACAAAGTTTATAAAAATTAATATATTTTATTTTTTATAAGTAATAGTTTTAAATAATTTTAATTAAAAAATAATTTATCACTAAAGAAATCTAACACCATGTAAATTTGAATGGACAAATTACATTGGGTTCRGACTTCAAAACTTTCATTTTTGTCAAAGCATCATTGAAAAAAGTGAATATATCTTTCACTAGTTTTTATTTTTAAAAAATACTTATTTTTATATAGTTTCCATTTATTTTATATGCAGTTTTTCTAAGATCGTAGCAAAAATAATCTAAAAACTGTAAAATAACTTCATACTCATTTTAGGCAATTATTCAGTCATACCTGAACATTATACTGTTTTATCAGCTTAAAATGTTCTGGATAAGGGCAAAGCATAGGAGTGTAGAGCACTGATGGTCCTGCAGAACTAACAAGGTGTCTATAGGCTGTAGAGTCATTTTAGAGAATCTCTTCAGAATTCCAGAGGGAAATCCCGCAGGGCCTCCAGTTCTTTTCAACTGTATCCCTATGAAGGCTTTTGTCTTTTACTGCTGTAATATTACTTCCAGAAGTAATATTATTGTAATATTATTGTACTACAAGCAGAAAATGAAAAACTAAACAGGAAAGACAGTTAAATGCAAATTTAACATTTAAAACGAAAAAATAAAAAAACTTCTATCACGTTATTCATCACCAATTGAGGAGTTTAAACGACTTGGAAATAGGACAATCTGTATCATATCCCATTGCTGCGGAACACGTTGCTTAGAAACAAGTCAGAACATACATAAGCCTCCAAGCAAGTTACCCACCCGAATGTCTCTTAGGATGAATAAGCACATGTTAAAAAATGGAATGAAGAAAGCCCTATACTTTTTACAATTCTTTCTAAATCTGTAAAATGAGAAAAAAAGTCACTACCAGCATGGCTGAAAAGACTGAATAAATCAAACCTTAAATTTCAGGCATTTTGTAAAATTGCATCTGTTAGGTCTATTAACAATAATTAGATTTTTCTAAATCTGCAAGTATTCCTCTGCTTAATACAGTCTTTCTTCGATTTTTAAAAAACTAATTCACATTTCCTCAGCTACTGCTATTAGCCAGAGAAATCTTACTGTCAAGGGACTCATAAAACTTGGGTTCAAGTTCTACATCTGCACCAGACTTGCTTTATGATCATTTGGAACGTGTTTCACTGAATGATGACAGACGCTTTCCGGTCAAGTCCTTGGAGAAGGTACCAGCCCCACTGCTGCGCTTTTCCGAGGCACAATCGAGCCAGCAGACTAGAACATGTACCCGGGCAGATCCTCCAGCTCACAAGATTACACATTAATTTAAAACCCTGAGGAAGGTGGATTTGCGCTCAGACTGCCAGCTGGGCTGCAAGCAGTGGCATTTTGTGGGTTTTGCTATGTAGACAACATCATCAAATTTCTGCGGCTGCCYGTTCAGTGAACGACTCGGGCTGCTGATGGTCACCACAGCGGCAGGTTTAAGCTAGGCCAACATGCTGGACTTGGCATTAAAAAGGCCGAGGTGCCTTTTCTGGATGCTTTGTGGAAGGAAAGAGAACACCTCCAGTGCAGGAATGAGGACAGCGGTTTCAGAGCCCGGTTCCACACCTTCACCCGATCTAAGGCTGCCCGCAAGGCAACGGGCTCTTCCTGCCCCCAACCTCAACTGCACCTGTCRGGTCGATGCTCTGATCTTGCTGAAAACAAACACAATTAAAAACAATTTGTTCTCAGTAAGACCAGTTTACTGATCCAACTCACTTTGGGGTTGCATAATTGCTAATGCCAGCGCAGGAAGGAGGCTGGCAGTACACAGCGCAGGACTACACCCGCTTCTGGCAGCRGCCGTCTTGGACGGACCCAACTATTTGTGAAAACTTTAAGAAATTTTGTTGTAGTCATAGCAAGTTTCTTTGGAACCCGGTAGTTAGCTGCCTTATCCTCCAATTCTACACAGCTTACGTACAAAATCGAATTTAAGAAGTATTTAAGCACCTTTATCTTTAAAATAATGAGATCATCTTACTATCTTTTCAGTGCTACATTGAACAAGAGAATTTTACTAAKTGCTGATTGACTTTTAAAATGTACAATAATCCCAATGTTATTAAAAAAATATGGTTCATATATAAAATTAAGAATTTTAACAATCTCATAATATCAGCCCACTGAATTTAAAGTGCTTTATTTTCTAGCTGAAAAAAACAGGAATAATACCTTTTTTCCCCTCAAGCTTTCTCCATTATTTGTGTCTCAGTAAAAGATACTCAATAGACTACTACGGATGAGGTGTCACAAAAATACTTCTGAACATCATATAACAAAATTTAAGACATTTATTTTTATATATATATATRTRTATATATATAYACACACACAMACACACATACTAGCAGAATCTGTAAGTAAAAGATGCCACTGCAGGAGAGAGTGGAGGTTAAGAGTATTACCAATATTTAACATGAAAGCAGTAGCAGGAATTCTGTTAAAAAACAATTCTCATACAATACTGATGTGACTGTAGGAGAGGAGGGGAATAAGCCACTCCTGACTACACCTGGAATCAGTTAACCAGAGAGCAYGAAGACAGTTCCAGCAAGTACCTCAGAAGTCCCTCTGCTCCAATTTATTCTACCCTGTATCCTGTTTCTAGCACCTGCCAGTCTGCAGCTCCTCACAATACAGGAAAAAAAATAAACAACAACAACAAAAAAAACAATACAAATCCAGGAAAGAATTTATGCTTCAAGGTAAAAATTTTTCTTTCTGGTTAATTTTGTTTCCTTCCAATATCATGCAGGCAACTGCCACTTGGATTAATACATAAAAATATGGTGCAAACTGAATTTTGTGAACWGTGCAAAAATCCCCTTCTAAATCCCATGTGACATAACATGCTGACTGAAGAGAGGACATCAAGGGGACAAACTCTTTTCAGTTGTCCTGTGGAYGAAAACTGAACCACAGAAGTTCCGCCTGAGCGTGAGGGGGAATTTCTTCCCTGTGAGAGTGACGGAGCACTGGACCAGGTTGTCCAGAGAGGTCGTGGAGTCTCCTTCTCTGGAGATCTTCAAGGCCCGCCTGGACGCGACCCTGTCTAACTTGCTCCAGGTGACCCTGCTGAGCAGGGAGGTCGGACTAGATGATCTCCAGAGGTCCCTTCCAACCTTACTGATTCTGTGATTCTATGATTTGTTTCACCAAATTAGTATTGTATCTTCAAGAATTTTCTTACACACTCATACACTCTGGCATGAGCTTAGCAATCTTTAAACCATTAAAAATTTAAACCATTCTGGGTATGAGGCAAGACTTCCTAAACTTCACTCCTCACCTCAGTTAGAAACCTTCTTCTGATCCAAACCCTAAAATCAATTCTAATATACACATTTTTGATTTTATATTAACTCTCTTTCTTACTAACTGTATGCAAAATGATGTCCTGATTTCATGTGAGGCTTTTCACTTGAATTTTCTAAATGGTTTGGCCACTTACATCAGATTAACAGTCAATGCTTTGGAAGCTTCTGATGGAGCTGTTTAGGTATCAATGTATAGTAATCCTCAGAACCAACAAGCATTTTTGTTCCTTGTTCATACAAAAGGAAATTTTGAATAAAACTAAAGCATAAAATTAAGACCTGTGTTCACAGAATGGAAAGAAGACAAAGTAGTAACATACAGGTTGTTTACAAGAAAGTAGCATTAATTAGGAGGATTTCCTCCTCCACATTTTCAACAGGATGCTGTCACACAAACYCTTCAGAGTAGTCATTACCTTAAGCAAAGAAAAAAAAAAAATCAAACTTCTAATCTAACCCTCCAACGCACCTAATATTAATTTGCTGAAGTCAATGTTATGATTTGTGCTTTTGTCAAATGTCTTTTCATGTATAAAGAAGTACTAAGTAAAAAAGGAATCCATTTACAATGTTCAAAAGGTAGACATTGCTCAAATAAGCAAACGCTTTCTACCTCCATATTTTCACATTTATCAAACTTGTGCAAAACAGGTTAGGAAGCAAAGGCTATACTATACTCTGAATCAGATAAACTGCTATGAATTTAATCTGGGATGGCCAACAGAATTCCATTTTTAACTTTTGCAGTTTTWATGATTAACTGATAGTATTCATAAATATTTTTATGTTCTAACAAGAAAGGATCCATGATTCAGGTGGTGAAAACCACATCATCATTTGCTTAAAAAAAGGGGGCATGTCATCCAACAAGCTAACTTTAGAATATATTGTTCTGTTAAATGAGAAGTGTTTTAAAATATTTCAAGACTTGAAGAAAGAATGAAATTAACAGTTACAAACAAATTTAAAAAATCCATAACCATTGCATATTTTGTGACATTTTAACTGAAAAGGTAAAGCTCTGTTTTAGTGTTTCTACATTAAAATCAAGCAGATTTGAAATGTTCTCAACAATTCATTCTACATACAACAAGAAAGAAAATACTTGGCTTTTTTGGCTTTAGAAAGAGGCAAGGCTAGAAAGAGGCAAGGCTAGAAAAGAAGCTAAGACAGTCATTTATATTCTCAAAGAAGTTCATTATTTTCATTGTAATTATTAAGCCGCCAAACTTAGCAAAGATGAAAAGGTGAACAATATTCACTGGGAAAAGTGAAAATCAAGAAGAGGTACTAGAACAGAAAAAAATGAAGGAAAGATAAGAGTTTGAGGAAAACAATTATCTTCTTTCACACACTGAGTAACTTAAAACTCTAAAACATCCATGAATTTAGACTGTAAGAGTTTCCCATAATTGCAAGTTTTTACTGATTGACAGATCATCATTATTGTAACGCACATTCTTTAATCCACTTTCTCCATAACGGATACCTTCAAAAAAGCCCAAGGACATGATTTCTGTGGTTGCTTATTAGCTCACCTACACTATCAAACACATTTGTTTTTCATGTCTTTCTCCCCCTTGTTTCTTCCTTGTTTAGCTCTCTCTTTCCCACAATTTTTCTCCATTTCTTTCCTTGTTCCTGCTGCCTGAGGTGGCAGCAGCAGGTTTAGGTGGAAGTGCTGGGAGRTGCGAGGTGCGCACCACGAGAAAGGAGCCATCAGCCCTCTTGCTAACTCAGTATGTCTTTTAATCAGAACCTTCCTCTCACACAGGAGACAGGACTGTTACGCTCTCAGCCACTGATAGTTATGCTCATTAGCACTGAACTTATTATTGTCCATTTTCCCAGTCATTAAAATCCTTTGCTACCACTACGTTATATAAAAATGATTTTTCTCTCACCCCCTCTTACTTTCTCTTGGGTATCTTTTTTGCATTTTAAATGTTACTAATTACTTTCTCTCTCTATTTTTTTAACAGCATTTCAGTTCTGAGAAAGGCATGATCTCATTAAGAGAGGGGAAAAATCAGCAGTCTTGTCACAAAAACCAGGAGATCTTTGGATCACCAGATAATCCAGAGATATCTGGAGTACAAGCCAAGGCAGAGAGCTCTAAGGAAAGGAGGAATTGTCTATTACAAAAAACAGTTTGGTTTTGACTGCTTAAAAAGTATGAGCTTGAATCTTGAATTGCAAAGAGCACAGTGTTAACATGAATAGTGCTGTCTGCAGGGCAGGCAGTTGACCTCAAGAAATCTCTTCTTRCTCCTCCTTAATACAGTCCAGTTATCTCCAGCTAGGAGAAGAAACAAGGTAACGTCCATGTCTCAGCAGTATTACTGCTAGAGCCTAACAAATACTACCTTAAATGAAGCTGGTATAGTTAGCATCAGCCAGCACCATTTGTCAGCTTTAACTGATGTTCTAAAAATCCTTGGAATACTATTTATTTGAATAATCATTTAAGGAGACATAATATAATTTGAAATGCATATACCTAAAAAGCAAAAACAAGGCTAAATTTAAGTAGGAGTGGAGGGAGAAGAGAATCCTGAAAAAAGACTGTAGCTAAAAGAACAGCAGTGTTGCAAATGAGGTAGCAAAACAGGTCTAAAACTACAGGTTTGTGGGTTTTTACTTTTAACACTGTCSTTTTGAAGCATTTTGTGCAATATTTACAGGACAATTTCAGAGAACTTCATGGACTGAGCAGTGAAATGAGTACTTAATCACTTGCATTTTTTCATACTACAATTTCAATCAAGCTATTATCATTCTTATTTTAATAGTCTCAGATAAAATTTAAGTTTAGCTTTTAATAAGTTTTAAAGACTGAAATCAATAGTTATTTGATGTACAAAATACTTCTTGACATAGAGTATCATACAGCAAATGCTTGCAAATTGAATATACATAGGACTTCTGCATTTTCTCTCCCCCAACCAGCAAACCACTGACCTTCCTTAAGACTTTTCTGGCTGTTCACATCAAGGCATTCCTTTTCTTTCAAGGGCTTAACATCTCCTGCAGGTAAAATCTCTGAAAAGCCCTGCTGCTGCTTCTTGGAGCTATCAATCATGGTGAGAATCCTTTAAAAAGGCAACATCCAGCACAGGAAAAAAAAAAATATTTATTTGCCACCAAGCAGTATGCTGCTGTCCCAAACGCCAAATCCAGTTTCTTCCTCCTAGTAAATGTGCAGCTGTGTCTTTATGCAGGTGAATACAGCTGTCATCTTTTACTTTCTAGGYTGACCTGCAACACACAGTCTGCTTTGAGCCAGTAACTCGCTCAGACAACAGTCACGGAGCATGTGAAGCAGAACTCCCAAATCCCACCTCTTTTCCAGGCAACCACTCCCCCTTTTCCTTTAGTTATGCTTGCTTCCTCTGTACATTCGCATTTCAATATGCAGCTTGATGGTCAATCATCTGACAAAGAATGAGTCAAGCAGTTAAAAATAAATCCAGCAGTTGCTGAAGGAGCAGCATTTGCTGATACCTAAGATAAATTACTGCTGGGGACTTTTGCGCTCTTTTCCCTTCCTTCTCCCTTCCCCCACGACTCTAAACCCTGCTGCAGGCAGCAGAAATACTTATACTCAGCCYGACTGGCACATTCTTTACTCATTAAGTTTCATCAGTAAAGAAAACTGTCTATTGGCATTTAAAAAAATTATGCTGAGTAGCCTTCTCACCTCCACCCTCAGCCCTTGTTTTATCTGGGGATAAAACACTGGGGAAGCCACTGATCATTTCTGTGTCTTTCCTCACAAGCATACCAGAGAGTATATTCATTCGCATGAGTTTCTAAAATGAACGATTTTATTACTTTCCTTTCTGCATTACAGTTACCAGGCAGTAACACTTCTCATTATTCCTTAAGTTTTAGGATTGCTTCCTCCTACAGTTTCTCACCTGCCATTCTCTCCAGTATATTCCATTTATCTTGCATGAATCATTGCTTCACTGTYGACCAAACAGTTTTGGAAAAAGGGCTCCCTTCAGAGTCTCTGGCATTAGCCATGTGGCAACAGCAGACTCGTTTGTGTTTCCTCTATTAGATGAAACAAACTGCACCTCATTTTAAGTAGCTATTTTAGTTAACAATTAATTCCAGCAGGTCCCTTTTCCCCTCTCCCCACCACTTATACAGAATAGGTTCACTTGCTCTACTCAGAAAAGGACACTCAGAATCCTTGTTCGCTAAATAACATTTTCTGAGTTTTTTTATGCCTTAATATTGTCATTTTTTTTCTTCTGTCTTTATACCAGTACTAGTCTTCCAGATGCTGCACATCTAAAAAAATCTTCGTGTATTGAAAAGCCTCACTCTTCTCGGCTCTGACATTACCTACATCTCTCCCATCCAGAACTTCACTCCCTGAACTTTTTTTTGTCTGCCTATTCCTATGGCTCCTATCTCCCTCATCCTCTTGTAACTGATGTCTATCCAGGTAGCTAATGTAAGGAGGTGAAATGAAAGAAGGCATTCTGTACAATCTGGAGAACTGTACCAAATCCATTTGATCTGGAAAGAATCTAGGCTGCTGGTAAGCTTGTGARCCACACAACACAAATAGCAAATACCACAAAGAAATGACTTCACATTCTACACAAGAGCTAATTGACCTATTTTAATTTTAAAAGGTAACAATTTATCACATTTAATTTTTTAAAAAGGTAACAAAACCTTACAAAAGGCTTTAAAAAATATTCAAGGGGTTTTAAAATGTTTTATTCTAGAAACAGTAAAACCTACATGGAATGCAAGGCATCGCAGTTTCTCATCCTAGTTCTTTAGAATTTAATCYAACAATTTTTCTTCACAGAAAAAGTTCTGCTATTGTTATGCATATGAGTGATTCAAACCAAGTCCAGTGCAAACCTTAAGTTTTGAAATTTTCTTCAACTGTCAGAGGAAAATGTGTTTTAGAAAAAAAAAAAGCGTCATTTCTTACTAATGCTAACAGGTGACAGCTTTCATGTTTTACTTTCTAAACGCCACATGTACAGAGTAAGATTTTACATTTAAGGTGAAAAAAGATGCCAGTTAAAAGACATTTTAATTACTATTTAATTTGGAAGTAAATTTAAGCTTCATGCTCTAATTTACCCCATACCACCAGCTTCTAATTGCCTAAAAACACCATCATTGTACACAGCTTCCACATTTAACTTCCACATTCTTACTTTTTATTTCAGTTCCTTCAATCTGAAATTATAAAGGATATCTGTCTACATACAAAAAAACCCAGTTCACTTCTCCTTTATGGGATTAGATCAGGAAAGGTCTGTGTAATTAAATACCTGGTGCAGAATCTTAAGAATAGAAATTAGAGAGGAGTCACCTTGCCTCTTCCGGTCCTCCTCCAAGACCATCACTCGATGCAGCAGTGGGCTATGCCTCTTCCCCTCAAAAGCGTGCTCCTGTGGGAAGCTATCCAGAGTGCCTGGCGGCACCRCCAAACTACCCTGACTTGACGGGTCCTGCTCCACTGTCTTCCTTCGGTGACTAGCAGGAAGCAAACCTAGTTCTACTCAAAACTGCAGATACAGAGGAGACGGGAGCTTACTGGGCCTTGCGAGCACCTGGACATTTATGCAACTGAAAATAAAATAACACTCTTAYAGCATAAATGATTTAAAACAGCTCTCTAAATATTTGGGGTTTTGCACATCACTTCTACTAAACTTATCAGCTTAAATACAAATTATAGAGTATCACATAATTTATGTCCCAACATTTCTGATTTTGCAGTGATTTTCATCGGGCACACAYACAAAAAGCCCGCTGTGGAATAACTCCTTCATAAGTTGAATGAACTTCCTCAGGGCCTCCAATCTAATTTCTTCCTCAAGGTCTCCAATTTACTAAGCACAAAAAACAAAGCTACTTTTGAGAAACAYGCACATCTGGATCAGAGCTCCCAGACAACCAGAATTCAAGCACACACTGTTTAAGAAACCTATATGAAAATTTGACACAGGTGATAAATATATTCTTATGGATATACCAGATCATTATTCTACATTTTTTCTTGTTCTAACAGAAAACCTAACAGTTTGAATTAGTTAATAGTCTGACCAGTGTAACAACAGATAAAACCAGAAATGGTTTTATGTAAAGAGTACTGTGTTCAAGCCATTTTCTAAAAACTCTATCTTTGGTCTGAAGTAATTTCAAAATGATTCAGAATACAGAGTACCTGAAGTTAAAAAACAAAACAAAACAAAAAAACAACATATTAATAAGGAAGTCTCTCACATATTTAGTGAGAGTGCCCAGTGCTGAAGTGAATGCCACATCATAGTCAGGCATAGTCAGGCAAAAAGAGTTCAAACTTTCATACATGTTTCTCATCCGTTGAGAAAGACGAACTTTACTAACAGAAGACCTGGCTATCCACTCCTCACCTTTCTCAAAAGCTACCCACTACACAGCAGAATTACAGAACAGGGAACATACTTATCCTTCAGCTACTTAGCTTAAAGCCTATCTCATTTTAGCTCAAACTCACCTCCCATTGCAATATAAGCTAGCATACAGATTAATATTTTAAAACACTGTTCAGAAGTCTGATCAAACACTACCGTAATGTTCAAAAGAACAACTATATGAAAAATGCAAGATTCATAGAACTGAAAATATGGATGACGAAATTCTTTTGCAGCCTGGGAGAGATGAATGCTCAAAACGATGTTGTGGTGTTCTCCATGTAACCAAATATCGTAGCTGCCAGACCAATGTTGTACAGTATCACACAGTTGGCAGGGGAGTCAGCAGGGGAGGGAGGGAGAAGACAGAGAGCTAACACCTGAAGAGGAAGAAAAGATACCTTAGAAGAAAACAGTTTTTGTTCAGATTCAGATATACTATGAACACTGAACATGCCTAGGCATTCTGCCCAGGGAACAGTTTCTCTTAAGTTCCTACACCAAGAATGACGTTTATGCCCCAGGTCACAAACACAACTCATTTCCAGATCTCCAATATCATCTTGTTTACTCAGAAGTCTTCAAGATACACAAATAAAAGCCCATCTGATAWTGTGGATATATTCGTTACTGGAATAATCAACAATACAGTTCTGTTTTAGAGACAAGTCTTAAAAAAAAAATCACAGAAATATGGTTATATTTCAGAATACTTTATATTTCAGAATAAGCATTAGTGAAACACTATCAACTTGTTTGTTCTTTCACTACTTTTAAAAGTCTTTTCCTTATTTTAGCAGTTTATTATATGACCAAACACAATCTACAAAATTKTAGATTTTTAAAAAAATTTAAGATTTTTTTAAAAAACATTTTACTAACGTAAGATTWAACTTTAATGCATACCTCATCTAAAACTCAAAAAACCAGGTGTGGAACTGCTGCCCACAGGCTGAGCACGTTCTCAGGTTGGGGTCCTTACCCCCAACCTACACAAAAAGCAACACCTGCAAAGGGGAGGCTCAGACGTCAGGCCAGAGCATCTCGTTTGAACAGACTCTGATGAAAGCAGGTTTATCACAATTCAGTGGAGGCATCTGACAGAACCTGTGAAGGTGAAAGGATTTAAGCAAAGGGCTTGCAAGCAAAYGTGTGTTTCAAGAATGTCAAACTACACAAACAAACAGCACTTCTGCCTCTTCACTCACTAAAGACCTGCAGAGCCGTTCCTGTGAACAAAACATGCACCTAAGCACAGGAGCGCTCCTTGGAAGGGAACGAGTGCACCCCAGAATGGCCGACAAATCTGGTTAAGAATTTCAATTTTATTCACCTTGATCTCTAAAGCAAATATGCAGTTTATTAGAATTAAAGAATTCTGAGTGTGGAGGACAGTTCTTTTGAAGTATATACACCTACAATTCAGGTCAGAGTTTCCATAAACAGAAGTGAAAAAACCAACTTTCACTTCTGAATAAAAATAAGAGCTGTGTTTTCCTAAAAGCTCAATAAACAGACAGCTCTCCCTAAGCTCCTTCAGGCCAGACCTTCCGAAGAACTCAGTGCCTAATATGCTCGGCTCTTCTGAATGTAGCTGTTCACTGGGTGCCCAAAATAAGAAAAATGTTCTTTGAAAAGTTCTAGTCCTCAGCTACACATATTTTGAGACTACTATCAAAAGAAATCAAAAGAAAGAATTAAAATAGGGAGTTCTATRGCTAGAGCTATTCAACTCAAACTATAAGCCCAGATAGCAGAAGAAGAGAAAGAGATAAARCATACATTCTCACTGTAGTTGGACAGTCCTATGAATATACTTGCAAGAAAGTATGGTTCAGATTTTTTTCCACTTTTTTATGTCCTTRGTGTGTGTTCTCCATATGAAACACTTCATGCAAAATGGCTGGCAAAGGCATGGGAAATACGAGCATGATGAAACAAAAGCAAGACACAGATAGTAGAGGTTCTGAGGAACAGTGCTCTAATAGCCTTATTTATACTTTTCCTTTTTCTTAAAAGTAACAGAAGTATTGCAATTTCTTTCAATTACTTTTTTTCCACATTTCATGCAATATATATTACTGAGCTATACTGGCAGTCAGCTTCACTTCCTATCCTATCGGAGTTTTAACAAAAAGCTCCAATAATTAAGTTATGAATTGAGAAAAATTAAAAGTATCTTAAATTCAAAGCTGTTTTTAAAGTGTAAAACTTCAAAAATGTAAGTAGACAATAAGTTTAACTGAATTCTAATTTTAGGAATTAAATTCCTAGATACATTTTTAAAACTGCTGACAGCACTTTCATTAAAATGTGTATAAATACAGAAGTAGTTTTTAATATTTAGATTAAAATTGCTGCTATTTTGCAGCAATCCCCTATAAATATAGGGGATCCAGTGAAGTGGATCTTAAGGTTTATTTCCAGAAAGGAAACAAGTATCTAAATTTTTGCCTTGAAAAAAATAAACAAGTTTTCAGTAACATTCAGTAACAGAAAAGTACAAATTGAATTTCAAAAAATATTAAGGGGCTGTCGATTTTAATCCAATGCAACACTGAAAGATTTCTTAGAACATATTTCGGGTTCTGCAGTGCTATCACACAAGCCCAGTACTTGAAAAATCTCTCTCTGKTATTAGTTGATAAAGCAAAGATTCTATTGCCAGTAAACCCTGACATGGAGTCACTGGAATTTAACTGGAAAGCAGTTGTGCTGACACCCAAACAGTCTCATTTACAGTCATTTCCTGCCATTTTTAATCACACTGAATTGCACTTTACTCCTGCGCAATCTATTCAAGAATGCTACTCAGTGACAAAATATGGACCTTAAAAGCAGAAGTGGAGTCTTTCTGCTCTTATTAGCACAAGTATATTTTGTTATTTTCAGTAAAACTACGTAACATGACATGAGTCATAGAGCTTTCTTGAAAACAAGTTTACAGAATTAGACATAAATAAACATAAAATCATTTTCTTTACTGAACTTTCCTAGTTCAGCAGCATTTTGAGAGTTAAAATTGCAAAAAGCATTTATATAACAGGTATGTACTCCCCACCTCAACATAGTAAGTGGCAGAATGCATTAGACAAGAGATATCAATTCTGTAACATTTCTGGACAGTCATCTGAACAGTCCAGAAAAATGACTGGAAGGGAAATGAGACAAATAGGTACTTCAAGATCTACAAACAAAGAAACTTGCATATCTTAGGGAATTTCCCTTTGAGAGAGATTATTATTTTCTCCAAGGTTTGCGTGTAGTTAAAGAGTACTTTATTGTATGCTTATGTAAAGTTGATTTGCATTTATTAGAGTATATGTGAATATAATGCTGCAGAATTAAACTGTGACAGCAACGACGTGATCCGAGTACCACAAAAATGTGAGGTATCCATTCCAGAAGCTCTAAATTTAGATTGTAGGGTTCCAGCTCTAACAAAGAGTTTCAAGACCAAGGTCAGTTTTCAAGACGTACTCTGCAGGATCAGGATAGCTCAGTCTAACCTTAACTAATTTTGAAGCTAGCCCAGCTCAGAGTTGGGATGTTGGATTAGATGACTTTTAGAGGTCCCTTTCAACCTGAATTATTACTACCTAGGCCAATATCCAATTTGTTGGGTACATAAAAGCTAAAGGTTCATACAAAAATCTGTGGTTCATGTACCAACAACCTACCAAGAGTCTACAGCAGGGCTGTACCAGAAACTGCTAGTGCTCTATAATATTCCTTTCATTCCCCTTTTCGATTTTTAAATGATGACAAATGGACAGTTGTTGTTTTACATGAAATTTTTACATTTCTTCATTAGTGTCATCTCCTAAAGTAACTACTATTAGGAATATATACTGTGTTCTACCTGTGCCAGTAGTAACAACTTTATGAGAAGAGCACTTGTATTTGCAAGCAGTAACCCAGCTCTTGAGAATAAAGTAAAAGCACAGTTCCATATTATGGCCAAATTTACACCTTTGCCACTGCCAGAAGTATGTTTTTTCAACTTCTTTCCATTGCTCCTTTTCCTTCCTCTCCACACGTTCCTCCCTCCTCCCATCCCGAGCCCTCATCACACAATTYCCCCTCCTCCCTTGTCCCGCCTCTAGTCTAATCTCACAATAACCCAACTCAAATTGTTGGCCTGCCAGAAAACAAGACCAAAACGTATTTTTTTTTTAAACCAGGCTATTTTTATGCCATTAAGCAGCTGCACTGGATAATCATGTAACTGGACATGTGCAGAGGTCAATACAAGAGATGCACAGAAAGGAGTGGAAAAGGAGGAAAGATTGAGGACCTTCACTTCTGGGGGAAAGCAAACTTTCACCTGCTTAAACCGTAATATGAACTTACACTGTAAAATTTCAGAAATAGCAGCAGAATAGCTCGAAGCTAAGTGAGTACCAACACACATTTTCTTCTATACTGGTATCTGAATAGCCAGAATGCTTTTTCCAAGAAGTTTAATCTTCATCTTGGCTTTCCTCTGCTGGTCGTGTATTTAAATACAGAACGTTTTGTAATAAAGGAAAGAGAACTACTCATATCCAGAGTAAATACTGGATGCATAAACTCTCTGAAGTGAACATACACCTGTTTCCAAAGAGCTATTTTTATAGCTGGACCACACAGAGAATCACACAGAAACCTATAATGAGCTAGAAACAAAAGTGTGGCTGAAACACCAGTTTCTATTCAACAACATAAAATAACCACCTCTTTCAGCTAAAAAAATGAGAGATTTAAACCAGAGCACAAATAAAGCATCAGTATTTCAAAACCAGATAACTACAATKCAAATTGAAGTAAAAGATACATGACAACCTTTTGTTTTGCTATAAAATAAATCAGTTGTGGAACTCACCTTCACAGGGTAGAATTACTCCTCATTTTAATTTCCATTTATTCCATTTATATTGCATAAAAATGGATGAAATAGAGAAGAAAAGCTTCTGAATGGAACATATCTGTTTGCTACTTAAACCAAAATTCAGTAACATCTCTTTTAATAATAACATATTGCAAAAGTTTTTCATAAACACTGGTTTGCTTGTAATCTAAGGAAATCAATGTTTTTTCTTATCGTCCTGCAATACAGGCTTTCCAATGTTCTGCCAGCTTTCAGAAGTTGGCAAAAAAAATCTCCATTATTTAGAAAGGGGAAGTGCCTAGCAGAGATTTTCCAGAATCACAATGAACAGGAACAATGCAGCAATATTGTACTCTCAACAATGCATTCTTGTCTGCAACTTAGAATATACCTGTATCTTTTTAAATATCAGTGATCTAGGGAATGAAATCGCTAACAACTGAACAACTTCACAATCTCATTAAACATGAGATAACTAAGCAACAATTGCTTTAACAGTAGATTTCAATTCATCACATCATATTCCTCTGCAATCACATTTAAAAAAAAATTGAAGATGAATTTAACCTCTAAAGAAAAAAACATGTAACAGTCCTAGGCATTTAATCTATTTCACTACCACCAAATTTAGAGGAAAAGAAAACTTAGTTACTCAAACATTTTTTTTCACCTCAGCTTTACCCACATCTTGATGAATGCCTTGGTCCTTCATACTGTTTCATTAATTCAGTTCTTCATCACTTAGTAATGACTCCTTCACAAGTATAGGGAAAAAAGTGCTCTGTGTACACAAATTAAGCATTCATTTAAACAATCCCAATTACATTTTATGCAATTACCTCTGTGAACAGTAAGCATATTAGCTTAAACTGTTAGAAAAGATTTAACAGAATTCCTACTTGTTATTACCTAATCTTTTAATATAATTAGTTTTTACCCTGCCTTCTTTTTTGTAATATAAGAACTGTGTTCTTAAAGCACAGCTGTATATATRTAACAGCACATAAGTGCATTGCTTCAAACACATAAGACATCTGTCAAACAACAGAGAGCAAATCTCAGCCCATAAATCTTATGCTTGTATTTAAAGTAAATACAGAAAATCAAAAACATTTGAGTCTCATCTTCATATTCTATTGGTTGAAAAAACAAGTAAGAAAAAATATTTGACGTTGTACAATAAGTCAAATGAAAAAATAGAGAAATTTTTGGAATAGCACTGTGTACTAAACTACGACTAAAGAATTCTGTCAGGAAAGCTGCAGACATGTATTTAACAAATAAATGATTCAAATTACTGTCACCATCTAATAGTTGCATTCTCCCCTCACCCCCTCAAAAAAACAAAACCAGTTTATAGTGATACTAAATTGTATTTATAATATTCTAACTCTCTTTGCTTCATGCACGTGATTATCTCCCAGTAAAAYGCATACAAGTTCCTTTTAAGGAACGACGTATGTTGAGAGACACGGTTTGCAGCTTRAATGAAAGATTCTCTAACATTTCACCCCTTCCCATCTACATGCACATATTTTTAAAGGAAAAGTCATCTATCATGCTGTGATTTCCAAGACTCATATAACAAATATGAAACATTAATTACTAGTTTTGTTTGTACTGCTCTACCTTCTTAYTGTACTGTCCCTATCACAAGCTAGTATTTCAATGGTAGCACATATGCGGTTATGATTTAGTTCCAACAATTACAAAAATAAAATTAATACAACYGAGTGGAATTAAAAAATAACATTCATTTCCAGCTATTCAGTTAGTTGTCTACAAAGAATTTCAGGAAAAGAAGTTAACATAAGACACTTAGATCAAGAGATTTCTTTAAAAGAAAACATACTTTCCATATCTTCTGTAATCACTAAAATGTCAAATCCTGTAACATAGGATTTTTTCATATATACCATATGCCTTAAATTGAGTCAGTCACAGGTCATGTCTTCCATCTTAATCTCTTCACAATAAGCAGATAATTAAAAAAAAAATCTATAAATCAAACCAAAATGACAGAATGTTTGTTTAGAAGTTTACCAAATGGAGTGACCCTGCTGGAATTCTTTCATGTAGCCTGTGAAAATGTCAGAATATATTCCGTTTAAGAGGTCATAGTCCCCAGAGAGCTCTGAGTTTTGGCCTGTATGTCTTTTCACATGCTTTAATATTTGAAAATTGTTCCTTGTAGACACTGACTGATGCCCTGGGAATGCTAGGATTGTGGGAACTGGCAGTACCAATGACAAAGACAGACTTACTGGGAAACAAGTACCTACTCAGTTGGCTCCCTCCTCTCATAACAGATAAGATGACATTCAAATATTTACAGGGGAGTCAAAAGAATACACACATTAGAAGACATTTGTTTTTCTGACATCATGTCTTAAAAAACAAAACAAAACAAAAAAAATAAATACAAACGTATATAAATTACAACATGCTCAATTTTTAATGGTCCCTGGAACATACATGTATGCTATTAAATAATCCTTTGTAAAAACATAGAGCATATGTTAAATTAAATTAAAAGGATGAAAAAACACTCTTCATTATAAACTGTAGTTCTAGATCTAAATAGGCTTTGGGTTGTTACTGCTGTTAATCAGAATAGAGCACATATGAGTGCTGTTTTCTGGATTCGTTGCTTTCAGGTTAGTAACTGTGAAACTGCTGAATTTAAGTTGATGTTTCCAGTTATTTTCTCTGTCAATATATTACTTAAACCAGAATGAAGTTTTTTGTTCTCTAGCCTTCCCACTATCCATTTTCTCTCTCCAAACTCTCCCAAGAAAATAACATCTAAGCACTGTAACCTAATATGTACTATGAGAGAAAAAATACCTAAACAGAGATCTAGGGGGGAGGAGGAGGGAAAAAAAAAAAAGAGAACAGGAGCATGAGCGAACTGTGGGATACAAGGTGATACAGGAAGACCATACCAAATTTCACCTGATGACCCAGCATCAAAATTGCAGCTTCAAATCTATTAATTGCACAAGGGATTGAGAATTTGTTCAGAAGCCACAAAGCTATGCCAATAATGCAGGTGTTACCAGTGCTATGCTATGAGGGAGCTGAAGATASGAGATAACAGATAAACTAATATATCCACAACTCTTCCAGATGCCAGAAAAACTCCCCTGGTACATCAAGTTTATCTTAGTACTATCACRAGGTTAAGTGTGGTACAGATTTTATTCAGTTATTTTGATAACTGTCTGTCTGGCAGCGGGTTTGAGTAGTCCTTCAGAGGAACGCAACAGACACAATCTGGAAAAGTTTTTTTCTATCTTCACGATAATTCATTCAGTTCCCCTACGAGCCCCAGTGACACCCTAGGAATTCATCATATTCATCTGACCTTGAATGCCTCAAGGTTCCTGAACACCACTGATCTTCAGCAGCCCAAGACACTGATTCTGTTCTTTTGAGAGGGTTGCTGGAATAGATGGGGACTTGCTACCTTTGGGAAAACATTTTCTAACAGGGATCCTACCAGTGTTGCTTTTTAGTCCAAGATGTTCACTGTCCCGAGGCTTTCTTCTGGCAAAACATCCAGGACTCCCACCTCTTTTCTCAATTAGCTCATCTCTGTTGTAGAGTATTAGCTTTAACCATGAAAGTGCATGATCTAGCAGACACCACTATCTTTTGCTCTCCTCCAGTAAAAAACATTCAATCCCCAACACCACMGGCATAAAGTCCTGAATCTTCCCTGATTTTGAGATACAGAAAAGGACACTCATTACCACATGGAGCAATACTGTTTCTTCCTACAATGCAAAGGATACAGCATAGACACACAGCATCTAAGGAGATTCACAACCAAGAGCTGAAGCAGGCCTACAGAGTGGGACAGGTCAGTTAATAGCCTCTGCAGTATCCAACAAATTATGCACCCATTTTATAAGAACATGACCAAGCTCTCATCTGCAGATGACTGCACAGCAGTAACTTGGGGAGAACTTACACATTTATTTACTTAGAAACTAGTAGCCACTGTCACAAGAAAGGGAGGCAAGGAAGCCACTGAAAAGCCAAGAGAGGTTGCTATAAAACCTAGAAGGCAGGATGTTTTCACTTTACAGGTACCGCTACGATTTCATGGATCATGACAGCAAGGCTTTCACTCCTMTCTCTCCCAGCCAAGGCAGCGTGCTCATCAGTACTGCAAAAGCACTAAATTCAGTATGCAAGCTTGGTTCATGCAGTGCTTCCTTTTTTAAYGGCAACTGCATGTGCAGTTCCTCCACACCCACTGGCACTGAAACAACAGGTTGGAAGGCTGCAAGCAGGATCATTCCCATCTACCCTCCTGCTGTCAGCTCCAGACAGTCTCTACCCTTCCCTTTCCTGCTGCCTCTCAGATAGGTACTGGTACAGTTTGTGGGTAGCAGATTGTCTGACTAGTACCTCAGCTATGCTGCGCTGCCGCTACTTTTATCATTCTTCCTTCACTGCAGCCCAGGTAAATGATACCTGGTCACCAGTTTCTTTCTCCTGCCCCCAAAGAAGAGCTTCCTTATGCCACCTTTCTCCTCCAGCAACCACCCCACCACCCTTCCTAAGGATACAGTAGTTAGACAAAGAAAGCAAACACAAATGAAGTGGCTCTGATCCAGAGAGCCCAATCAAGCATCCTTTAGGCAGAGATGCAAACCAAGAGCCTCTACAGCTCTACTCTCTATTTATGTGATCAGTCCAAYTGCTCCCACGACAGATGTGGAATACACACTATAGTGCTGCCACAAGACTGCCCAGAATCACAGGCTTGTTTCTGCTATTATCCACTTCTTAGGATCTTAGCAGGCGATGAGTAGAGAACAGAAGTATCTAGAGCTGCCCTTGAACCCACGAAAAAGTGATTTTTGCTATTCTTCGGCAAGTGGAATGAGTTGGCCTCCACAGAACACACAAGCCACTAAGAACACAAGCTTTGGTAAGCTGGGCACAGGCTGACAAAATGTCTCACATATATTGCCTAATTACCCAGGAATAGATAGATGGCTAATGAGACATTCAAATTAATTTCGTTAATAATTCGGTATCGCCCACAGCTGCTAACTTCAAAACAGTTGGTCAAAAGAAAAAGGGAACATAAAACATATCGGGATTCTTTGTTATTACACAGAAATACACATGCTGAGGTTACCTTCTGTAAACAATTTTTTGTTTTAATCTCAAATAATTAAAAATGACTGCTTGCTTTAGAGATGATTCAGTTAAAGTATTTCAGCTCTGTGATATAACCTTCATCTAGAAAATTCAACTTGAAAACTCCCATTACTTGGCCAATAATTAAAATATGAATTGCTTAAAATTTGTATTTCACAGACTCTTTATGATGGAAGACATCTGTCTGAAAAAATGACATTTGAGAGGTGGGAATATTTTGCTGCCCTTCTCTCTCCCACTTCCAAAAGAAATGATCCTTTTGTCTCCATTCAGGGAGTAAGCACCTGCATTCAGTAAATAGCTGGAGAGGCATTAAGATGCTATTGCCCTCCAATTGTTTGTTATTAATTTCCTATTGGAAGTTACCTCCTCTTCAAGAGTTGGCAGAGCACATAAATGCTCTTTTGTCCATTCAAGGGACAACAGTTCCAGCAGAGTTTAATCTAAACCATGAGATTTTGCACCAAGAGATATTGAGATATGCTCACGTGAACTGTTTTGCTGGTTCTGCTCTATGACTGTGATCTCTGGGGGCACACTGGGCAGGGGAAGAGAAGTAAGCTGCAAAAAAGAAAGGATGAAGTAGTAACATCTCAAACTACTGTTGGCTCATCTGGCATGTGCCTGCAATTCCTCTGTATGTTTCCATTGCCCTGCTGTGGTTACCTCCATATAAACACAAAACAAAACCATAAGCCTCCCACACTTTCAGTATGATTGAAAAAAAGCAGGAAATGCAGTTTCTACACTAACTTGTAGAAGCCAGCTTAACAACACTATGCAGAACTATACTAGAATAACCCAGCCACCTACTGGACTACGGCCACAAGAGATCATTTAAGTAAATAAAAAGTTTAAAGGATCACCACTGAAGTTCACAGTAAGCATAATGCTTCCTGCAATAAAAGCTTTACCAAAAAAACCCTTAAACATTTCATATTTTTTGTACTGAATGCCATTGCACTTTTGTGTYCTAAAATAGTTATACTTACAGGTTTTATAAAATATTGGTACTTTAAAATACTGTTCATGAACTCCAATTTTGGTAAAAAGTCAAAATAATGACTAAGTATTTAAATTATTTTTAATACAGATACATCCAATCCAAATTCACTTTTACAAATCTCCTCCTTTGATACTCATAATTTCCAAAAATTCTACTRTGAATTTTCCCATTAACCAAAATAACTAACTTCGGAAATACAAGTGAGCAATATAGTTCGGGAGCTGTGGATGATCACAGTGTCCAAACATCTTTTTGTTGTACTAAGTGATTTGAACACAAATATCCTTTTTTTCCCTAAGAAACAAGAACAGACAGCCAGCATAAAGTCAGTTATGAAGTCAGATATAGTCARCTATTTCACATAAAGGCAGGAGAGGAACTAGGCTGACTCCCTGAACACATTCAGAAGTTATTTAAATACTACTAAAATGGCATTTGCAACAAAGCCTAAATAAAAAAGTAGGATCTCAGTGAACTGCCTGTTTCTATCATGAAATAAAGTATACACTTAGACCAGTTAACCCCTTGATGGGTTTCACAGAACAAGATGTCTCACTCGGAAACTGCAACAAGAAAAGCTACTAGCTGGGTGAAACAAATCTGGAATTCTTCAGTTTAACATTCTCGCAGTGACAAGATGCTTAAGAAGATGTATAAAACTGAATAAAAATTCTTTATCATGTCTAGATTGTACTTGCCCACATTAAAATAAATAAATAAATAAATTCTTAATCTGCTTCACAGTTCTCTTTCTTGAGCCTTTTCCTTTTTCTACTGATACCAAAGGGTTGAACTAATAATTGCCTTGAAAACGATGCCCAAACATTGCTCAGCCTTTTGGCCAAGCCCAGCCAGATGACTTAGTCTTTTTAAAAGACAGAGATGAAATGCAGTCATAGCCTTAACATGCRAACCTCATACAATTAAGTCTCTTCAGACAGGGCATTTAAATCTTTGTGGAAGGCCTGTTCCTGCRTACAGACAAATGCTCCAAAGAGCTCTAAGTCATAGGAGGAATTACATAAATAATGAAGAGAAGGGTAACAAGGTAAGAGATCTCAAGTCATCTGGCACAGAGAACAGAAAGGCAACTTCTCAACTTATTTTTCTTTCTGCCCCTCTCTTTTATTTATAAAAACCTCCTATGTCCTTTCAATAACCCAAAGGCTGTAAGCATCAAAGTCTTTTGCAGCTGCCATGTCTTTGTAATAAAAAAATGTAACTGCTTATATCTGAAGCCAATTTAAAACCTGCCTATAAATTACTGCACTAATTCATGAAAGTACAACGATACTTTCAAGTTATGGGAAGAACGCCCATCAAGATGAAAAACTGCCTGATACAGAAGAACTAAAAGTGAAAGACTAAACAACAAACTTGGACAAGAAATTTGGCATCTGAGCTGCATACTTAGTTTGACTGCTTGACAATTTACCTCTCTTACTAAAAGCAGAAAAAAACCCCAATGAAATTAAGTGAGCAGAACAAATACAGACACAATGAAGCCATAGCAAGGTCGGTCAGGTGAGCAATTTACAAGCCTACAATCTTGCAAGGGATGTTTGCTGTTTAATTTAGTGAGTTCTTATGTCAGAAATGAAAACCTGACTTACTTAGATTTAACATACACACCTGAGTCATCCATTTCAGTTCTTACTGAATGGGGAAAAAAAATGTGAAAGTACAATTACACATAGGATGCAAAAAAACCACTACATTCGCTTTTTGATGAGGTTTGTGGGTTAAGTATTGGCATTTTTTGTCTCTCTATGAACAATYAGTGCTAAAAAAAGATGCTTTAAATACTTTTCCTTAAATACCTAATTCTGTTGCTTCCTTGATAAAAGATAAAAGGCTATGAATTAATCTTATAACACGTACATCCATACCAGAATCTATTTTCAATTTGATATCAGATAGTCAACCATGAAAACTAATGTCTTCCAAGTTACAGTTACATTTTTTTTTTCTGCTTCACAGAAAATCATTCTTAAGTATATAGAGTCAAATGTTAAGAAATTATATACAGGTCCCTTTATTATTATTATTTAACAAATTATGTCAGTTAACACAGCATTGAAAATCTTCAGATGTGGAGAAAAAATAAGAAAGCAATTGTAAAACACAAGCTGAAAGTGGCAGTGGTATTCAAAGTGGTAGTGGTATTCAAAGTGGTAGCCATTTCAGGTTTATATAAGCTAAATTTAAGTCTGCCTGCTATCCTATTTTTCCTTTATTACTTTTCTTAAATCTTTCTTCAACTACTATCTAATATCGAAGGCATTCACGCAAGGCACCATACCATTTGCACCTCACTGAGCAAACAGCAGCATTTTGAGTACTGTTAACATTCCATGTCTTTCTGAAACAGCACAACTCAGATCTGTCTCCAGGTGTTTTATATACATATAGCCTACTTACATTCCCCAACTTGTCCTGCTTTATGATAGATATTTGGATAACTTTCGCCTTTTTTAATTATGCTTATACCATTACACATGAATTCATTAATAGCTTACTGCAGCCAAACTGATGTAAAAAAAAAGGGGGGGGGGGGAAGGAAGGGGAAAAAAGAAGGAAATAAGGTTTAAATTACTAACTTCTTCCCAATAAAAATGAGCCTACACTTAGATTCAGACCTAATTCTTCCTGATGCTTACTGCAGCAGTGGAAACACTTTTCTACTAAGTTGCCACACCAACATCAACAATGAGGAAAGATACTGGAAAGATTCCCTAAACTTAAATTTCATTTTTCTTTCATTGTTTATCCTTAAACTATATGGTGAAATAAACTATCTAGGATGCAATGTGAAACTTCAATTCTGTATTGTGGAAAAAAAAAAACCCAAGTATTCTTGATAATTATCCCTTTTCGTCTGACAGTACTATAACTCCTTCCAAAAATATCTCATTAATACTTGTATTAATCATTGGCTGTAGTTTAAAAACTATTTAAAAACATAAATATCTCCATGCTATATGCTTCAACAAAATGTTCCACTTGGAGTTTCAAAGTCAGGCTTAAAATTGGCCATGAAAACTGAAGCTAATCAGGACAGATTTCATAACACAGTAGCACTTTAACTCTATTAACATGAAGGAAGAACAAATGAAGAGAGTCAGTTATTTTATTAGAATAAAACAAATAAACATCATTATTCCCACAGAAAACATTTAAGCAACATGGAGAAAACGAGAACAGCTTCTTTTGCACTCACCATTCTTCCGTTCATTAAGGGGAGGTAAATACTGACTGGGCTGCAATGAGAGTTCCTGAAACTCATGTGCAACTGCTTCACTATGAGGACTAGGAGCAAGACGTGTTAGCGATCCAGAATCATCCTCAGCATCCGCTGTCCCTAAGTGATCCATTGCGTTAAGTCGTCTGGAGACAGGGAGAACAAGCCGTCTCTTAACCACGCTATAGTCGATTAACCTAAAAAAAAAAAAAAAAAAATCATGTAAACACATTACTGCTTTTTTTTGTTCAGCTCTCTCACCCACAAAATTCAACTTTGAAATGACATACACACTACCTACTGATTTTCCACAAATAATACAGGTTTGCAGAACTACAGCTAGGAAATGTTGTTACAAGTAATTTAAACGGTCACCTGGTTCTGAGAAGCCGGACTGTTTCTCTGYTTGCTTTGACAGAAAAATTGCACAGTATTAACAGCCAGTATGGATATCCACTAGTTTCTGTGACCTACCTTCTAGCAAGTACACAGTTTACCAGTGAAATTAATTTTCTTTTTTTCAGTAACTTACATCAGAGAATGGTAAAATGATTAATTTATACATCATAATATAGAGACTATTTTTAATTTTTCAAAACACTGCAAAGCTTTCCTTAGGATCAAAATTCAACTTAGTATTAATACAAGAATTCCTATCCCCAAAGTACAATGTAAAAATTACGTAATTTTTAATCTCTCTAATAAGGAAAGTTCGTTGTCATAAAAATTTACTAATTCATTTCATTGCATACTAGCCACTCATAGTATAATACTCTACAGATTAGTGTAAAAGTCCTAATTCATTATTAATTTCTWTTCTATCATTAATGTGGTACTAAATTTCCAGTGGGAAGAGAGGAAAGTATGAGTTATTGGGTCAGGCTTTTTATAGCTACACAAAACTCTATCGCACCACTGAAATTTCAATGAAGTTTATTGGTCCATCCCTAGACTCTTGGAAATACTTTGGCCACAGTCACAAGGATGTGTATTTTTACAGTTACTCAATACAAGAATTCACATTATTTGTAATATATTTGCATTTCATCAAAAATGAAGCTTTGAAAAATAAGCCAATAAACTAATGATTTTAAAATGCAGCCTTGGTGAATAAATCCCACTTACCGCAGAACAAACTCACACTCATGTTTCATAAATCTAACATTTGTAAGTAGAAAGAGCATTAAGAAGAACCTCACCATGCCCCATACAAATCTCCACTTGTCTGTCTGGTGTTCAATTGTGGCAGTGAGCTGACGAGAACAAGGACTCGTGCTGAGCCCACCAACGCCCCAYAGTAACACACAGCCATGGAGAGGGATTGTCATAACTCTGTTCTGATTAAATAATCTGCCTTCCAGCAGGCAAATTCTGTTCCTGTCCTCAGTCTGTCACCTCTATTAAGCTTTGCTATCCGTAAAACTCCTGGATATGCTGTTAGGCTCTCCCATCATAATTTCACTACCACTATAGATTAAATGATACTGCCACCTGAGGACAACCACCTTGCAAACAACTTGTTCTCATCACTGGAACACCTCTCACACCAGTGAGAGGGAGGGGATGGTACAAAGGACAGGACAGGATAGTTACAGTTGCTTCTTCTAACAGCAACACTTGCTTGAAGTGACTATATACCTAGAGCCTTAGTTCCCTACTTGCCCCTTTCAGCTTATTTCTGTCCTATTGGCTTTCAGTTACCATGGCATCTTCATAATCTCCAGCCACCAGCTAACAGGAAGTATCGGGTGTTTTACTTCCTCGCCCTTTTCACATCTCAGGTCCAAAACAATTTCCTGCAGTACTACAAAACAGTGATTTTTAACAGCTTTACAGTTCTAACAGGAACTAACAAGAATGCAACCACTCCTCTTTAAGACTATTGGAAGTATTCAGTTTCTTGAAATGCAATTTCTTTTGGACCTTAAAGCAGCAAAAAAGCAACAAATAAGAGGTGTGCTATTAAAGGTTCCAACCAGCTTCACTGAATTCATTACTGAGTGAGGTCCAAAGGTAGTACTCCATTTGAAACTTCATGGTGTTAGGTTCACAACAATGGTTTAAAAATGATACAGATGACACATAATTAAGACCGACAAAAACAGTCTCTCTCTTCCCTGCCTCCCCCCAGCCGCTAAACATGCCCTTGGAAGTACTAGTTAGCATGATACTGTGAAACATGAAAAATGTCAAGAAATTAAGATACAGATGGAAAGCAAGAATCAATACACTAATGCAAGCATAGGCTTGCGAGAATAAACAAAGTTCATAGATGAAATGAAGTAAGAAAGATTTACAATTTTCAAACGCATCTTAACACAAGATGCTACRTGACCAAGAAGTTTTAGACAATCTACATCCTACAACTCCGTCCAGTTTCTGAAAGCATTCCAAACTCCCTGTTACTGAAGGGTACCTCCACAGACTGCTCTTAGTTATTTCAAATCCCTTATCAACTAACAAAGAAAGGCCTTAAGAGAAATACATACACACTGCTTAAAATTGTGACTGCTCTTCTAGCATAGTGTTCAGGAGGAAAAACAGTCACTGCTAGAGTGAAACATGTCCACTAGAACTATTTAGCAATTCCTCTTCAAATAACTTGATCTTTTCTTATCAAATTTGCAGCATACTTCCTGAATAAATTAAAAGGTTTCACACTTGCTAAATAACTGAATCAGTATCTAGAGAAGGGCAACAACAAAACGATCATTAGATTCTGTCAATACATCATTTGCAAAACTTTCTACTACCAGTGTCTCTGAAGCTGAATCTATTAATCACCTTTTCTATGCATCTATATGCAACGCTGGCTGAATCACCCGTGACTACCATGATTCATCTTGCAACATTAAAGAATTCTCCCTCCCAAAGGTGAGGCAAAAAAGTATCTCTTTTCAAAAAAAGAGAAATAAATAGCAAGTTGAATAGAATAGGTTTTCCAATGGACCATTCCAACTTATCACACTAGAAATATGAGACAAAAATCTAAGCTTCATAAGAAAACATGGCTGGGAAGCATAGTACAACGAAAACTGGTCAAATAAACACCAGAATTCTAATCTTTAAAATATTTTTTTAAAACATTACATCGTTTAAGCCCAAAGTCCCAATTAAAACACTTCTAAATTTTTAAACTCTGGCATATGGCTAATATTTTTTAATATTTTAAAACATTTTTAAATCTTCTCCTAAAACCCTAAGTGACTATATTTAATAAGGTTAAAAAAAAAGAGCACAACAGGATATGTAAACACTTAACTACTCCCTTCCCCCCCCCCAAACTTAGCAGATGTCATTTTAGARTATCAATTTTATACAAGTAAAACATTCTCAGAAACAAGATTTCCTTGCCTATTTTTGGCACTGTAAGTTGACATATTGAAGTGTTTACTAATTTTTCTGAAAAAATGTAGTGCTTCAAGTGAAAAAATAGGCATGTCAAACACTGAACACACATACTTCAAATATTACAGGATACTATGTGGATCAATACTTGATTTAAGTACTCTAATGCTAGTATGCATTTCTTACAATTTACTTTCAAACATTCTTCAAAGAGGTATCACTCGCAACAAGTTAAAATGGTTATAATGAGACATTTTGGCCGTAACAAGGAAACAGCRCATTGATTTGTAAAATAATTCACTCTCTACTAGTAAAAGTAACTTTTTCAACTGAAATCTAAGGGTAATACTGACTATCTGGAATCCTGCCCTACTACAGAAAATGAAAGACTACAACAACAAAAAAAAAACACTCCCCCCCATATCTATTTTCACCACTTTTTTGTTTTGGTTTATATTCTTTAGCCTTGTAACTGCAAATACATGTTAATATAACAAATGCATAGTGAACAACTATAACATTTATGTCAAAGTAATGCCTGTTAAGCAGTAACTTCAGTATAACAATTATGGTGCTAAGGACATACTTTCATTATTTTCCATAGCTACCAACTAGTACTTTCACATTAAATGAAAAAACATTAACTCAATGTTATGCAAGATTTTTTTTCTTTGTTCTTAGCTTTTAGAAGCATGATTTACTCAGCTCTCATACAATTTCTTGACATTACACKCTCCTCAAACGCCCACACACTCATACAAATTAAGTACATTAACCAAGCAAGTCTCTTCAGAGCAGAATTCAAGTAAAAATTTTGCTGCTTATTTGCTTTCAGAGCATTTTATATGCAATTTATTGGCTATGAGTTATGTCTTGAAGTCACTTTTCAAATATATTAAGTCACATTAGTTGTATTCATACAATTAAATCCGTAACAGATTAATAGAAAAACCTCTTATATGAAAGGTTTGATATCTACTATGCTGCATGCTAGCTTTAGACCAATTCTTCTCCTCATGATGGGTAGCTAAAGAGAGTATTTTTAATTAAGCCCATTTAATTCTTATCACTTCTAAAACACACCACTAAACAAGGCTGCAGGTCCACTTGTTAACTGTAGTTTCAAGAGTGTGAGTAAACATGGCTTAAGACGTGGCTTATCTAGATTCAACTGAGAACAATCCAAGCAAAAAATTTATACAATATATTAAATGATATGAATGTAGCACTGCAATGTAACTTAAAACAAATCTTGTTTAATTTTGCAAGACTTCTCACCCCAAAAGCAACTTAAATCTTTTGCTTCAATTTGATTATCATAGCATAATTCCGGTTTGAAGGCGCTTTTGGAGGATATCTCAGAGTCAGGCTGCTGGCTGCTCAGGACCTCGTCTTCCTGCGTGCTGAAAATCTCCTGAGAGGGCAATTCTACCACCTCCAGGCAACCCCCTTGGAAATCTCTTCTCTTTAAATGGAATTCCTCTTACTGCAACCTACAGCTATTACCTCTTTGTTTTGTTGTAACAAAAAACAGACCACAGTCTACCAGTTTACCATCCATTACAGAATTTCACATGCATAGGACTCTCTACAGCAAGAAATGAGAACAGGCTGAATAGTCCCGTGATTAGAAAACAATTATCTTTTATAACTGCAAGTATTCAAGTGTCCCCTCAAAGACGACAAACACCTCCACCCAACGTTTACGAGAGTTAAAAAAAAAAATCGAATCACTTCAGTAATTTGGTGACAAACAGGCCCCACAAATAGGTATAACAGTCTACCTGAGGAAGAGCTGAAGATCTGCAGTGTGGAGTTGGGAAGAGTAACTATAAACTTATGACAGATTTAGTACCAAAATTAGGGATCTGAGAAACTAAGCTTTTGTTATGTGATTCTAGGCTTTCTTCAGAACTCACAGAAGCTTGAGAAAGAAAGGATGAGAATGCCAATTCAGAACTCAAGTAAACAACTCTGGCTAAGAGTTTTGGTTTGTGCCTAAGAGTGACCCTACTATTATAAAGGACTTTAACCTCTTGCACTGAAATAGTCCACTGTTGAGAAAAAGCAACTGCAAATTCTTACTACAGAATAGATATTTAATTTTTTGYTGTTGTTGTATCTGTTGATAGGTGTCCTTACATATATAACAATGTTCCCTAAAGGAGGGAAAGTCTTGAAAWCAAACATTTACCCCTCTTCATATCTTACCCTCAACAGCTGGCAGAAGCTCATCCCAATCTTTTATTTAATTGAGAAGGTGAGATTTTTAGCCTTACCAGAATGACACATAAGGTTGGGGTGGGTGCTTAAAAGCCACACAAAAAAACAAATCACAAGAAAGAAGCAACACTRAAGAGCACTTTGTCTTTTCCTTATCTCCTCACGTAGGCAGTATAAGAAACTCTATAGCTTTTCTGCATTTCTGCCATTTTACTAGTGTGAGAATTCTACTAGAAGTAAAGTGAAAGACATTTGTACATTAACCTAAGAGGTTTTAAATATGATCTTCCATTGTACAATCATCTCACGAGTCTAACCTACCTTTTGATTCTTTGTTACTGGGTCTATTTTACACAAAGGTATAAGAGGAAAAAAATCTGTGACCCACTTGATCAAGATTTGGCTCTCAAACTGATTAATGTCTGCTCATTAATGAATCAATGAGCAGAACATCCAGTCTATAGCATAAACATGACTGAAGATTGCAATAATAAGTAATTCATTTGAGTATTTATTCTTGTCTATTAGAATCTAAAGAACACAGCTGTTCAACTTTCTGAAAAGACTAACTTCTACACTTAGCATACATTAAATTATTAGTCTGTCCTAAGCATATAATTTTCCATACTGATTGGCAAAGTAAACCCAAAAGTTAAATAAAATTCATTTTGACACATAGCTTTCCAAAAGAAAAAAAAAATAGATGTCTCTATTCTAACCAACTTCATATATACACTGTTGTATAAGATGACAAAACTACCACCGCTTTTCAGCATACTCATTCTAACTGCCAGAGAAGATGTATGTAATTGTTTTATCATCAGTTAAAGGTTACAACCTGAAGCAGTTACTTGACTATGAGACCAGACTTAAGATATGCAGGACATCTTCCACCTATCTTCAGATTTCTTAAGCTGTATTTTATTCTGATACTTCTGATATATCTGGTTATTTGGATGTGATCAATTCAATCACAAAAAAAGAAAAAGTACGAGAAAACGTTAGTTTACCATGATTAAAATCAATCGTTCTACAATGTACACATTATCCAATCATCACATGCAAAAGTCAGAAATTCTGATCTGATTTAGAATTGAATGTATCAGGGTAGTATACTTAATATTAAGGATAGCATATTTGCCTCTTTTTACTTTAAGTCTCCTCAATCAAAAGTTATTTCATATTTGCCATCTGCATTTACAGATGGTAACCATTATCTATGTAACCGCTGACTTCAAGTGCTTAGACAAAGAAGTGTATTAAAAATTCTCATGCTTAATAGAAAATATATATGCACGAGAAAAAAAAATATATCTCTATAGTATTAAATGAAAGTCTCRGCATTCACAGAATCACACAGAACACAGAATAACTGAGGTTGGAAGGGACCTCTAGAGATCATCTAGTTCAACTCCCCTGCTCAAGCAGGGTCACCTACAGCATGTTGCACAGGATCACGTCCAGGCGGGTTTTGAAATATCTTCAGAGAAGGAGACCCCACAACCTCTCTGYRCARCCTGTTCCAGYGATCTGTCACCCCACAGTAAAGATGGTTTTCCTCATACTCAGGTAGAACTGCCTGTGTTTCAGTTTGTGCCCACTGCCTCTTGTCCTGTCGCTGGGCACCGCTGAGAGAAARTCCAGTCCCATCCCCTTGACACCCTCCCTTCAGGTATTCGTAGACACTGATAAGATCGCCTCTCAGCCTCCTCTTCTCCAGGCTAAACAGGCCCAGCTCTCGCAGCCGTTCCTCACAGGGCAGATGCTCCACTCCCCTAATCATCTTCAAAGCCCTATGCTGGACTCTCTCCAGTACCTCCATGCCTCTCTTGTGCTAGAGTGCCCAGAACKGGACACAGTGCCCAGATGTGGCCTCACCAGTGCTGAGTAAAGGAGGAGGATTACCTCCCTCGACCTGCTGGCAACRCTCTTCYTAAGGCACCCCAGGAGACCATTTGCCTTCTTGTCTACAAGGGCATATTACTGCTTCATGGTTAACCTGGTGTCCACCAGCACTCCCAGGTCCTTCTCTGCATAATCCAAACAAGGCATGGGTTCATACAAAGTTAATCTGACAGACAGTAGTCAGTTGTCATGTCATCTTCCTACAAATTAAGACATCCAAAAATTTATTAAGTTGTATGAAATATCACTGTATTAGGTATGAAAAATATTTCTACTTATAAAGTGTTAAAAAATATGAAACTATCATATTTGCAGCAACTAAAATAATAAACTAGTCAACTTTTCCAATAGTCTTATAAGGATTTCAGGTTTGGGGATTTTTACACAGAAAAAGGCAAAACAGACAAGAGTACTAAAATGAAAACTATAAGAATGAAATTGTTTCCCTAGTTAACCTTCAGAATAGATTATCCAAATAGAATACATACCAATACCACAAGCAATGGTTCAGCTCAAATTTATCTGACAACTACACAGAAATAATGTTCTAGCATCAGCAAAGGAGAACTACTGTACAGTGTATCAGCCTTATGTAAGTGTTCTCACAGATTGTAGGTGGTTGCTATCTTTCTTAACTGTTGAAGACAAATGCTTCTTCTATTTTTAAAGATTTTTATCTTCAAAAGTAGACTTCCTTAGAAACACTACTGAATTGGGAAAAATAAATACTTCCCTGCCACTTTAGACACTAGAACACAGACTGTGAAATCTGAATGATACTTAGATAATAAGATGGCTTTTATTTTAGAAAATCTGCTGAAAAAGCCAGTTCAAAAAAAAAAAAAATGCAGTCAGACTTTGGCCAATTCCAATGGCTGTTTTAATATATTTCCACTTATTTACAAGTGTAAGAAATCTAGGTCACTATACAAAGTGCAGTACAAAATTATTGATAGCTGTACTATATTAGATGTTAAGAATTGGAGGCTCCAGTACAGAATTTATTATAGATCATGATGTGATCACCAGCAGCCAAATCACCTAGGTTTCAACTTCATCATTTATAAAACTCAGTAACATTTTAAATGACATAGCTATCAGTTTCTAACACACCGAAGATCTTTAATGGAAAGTGTACAAGAACTGCAAAAAGGTATTTTTTTGCAATGGATCAGCAAACACTGAGAAAAGGCATTCTACCAATGCTCAATCAGCACACAAATTGGTAGTTTGATAAGTGCTAATGAAGGGCATTTGAAGTAAGCTCTTCGAATTTCTTGCCAATGCCTAGGAAGGCTCCAAAATATACACAGAGGGGACAGTGACATTAACAGTAGTGGGGCAATAAACATTTAGGAGACAAATTAGACAAGTTATAGTTTCAAATATCACTTCAATTTGAGAAGCGAATGTTAGTGATTTATATCTGAGGTTACGGGCTAAGTCACAATACGATAATAATTCCTCTTTCCATTCTCATAAATGAAGAGCAAAAATTATTCTTTTGGAATGCAGCAGGCCCTGTCAAGCACACAGATATGTCTACAAGAAATTTCCTTCCTAATTTTCAAATTAACTGAGTCCCACTGGTCAGATTTTTTGAATCCTCTTTATCTCTTCTTTTTCCCTCACAAAAATCAAAATGAACAGGGCTTAGACATCAAATATTGAAAATACACAGGTATATTTAGCTCACTACAGACTACAGCAGACGTGCTAAGAGTCACTTCCCAGAGTGACTACTTGCTTAAAGTAGAGGAGGAGATGCAGTTTAAAAAAAGGTAGCTCCTCTTGGCATACTGCCTATCATCAAGGAGTGAAAAGAAAATTAAGAAACAGGTAGTATGGTGAGGCTGCATGAAATCCATCTCAAGCCATTCCTGGAGCAATACCAAATCCCAYTGTCCACTACAAAGACAATAATGCATTTGCATAGTGCTGTTCTTAGTCTAGTGTACAATGATTTTACCTCTAAAATGTAGTATGAAGTCTACTTGGTAGACATTGGTACATATTACACACACAATTTTATTTCAGCTGTGCTTACATCCTGTTATGCTTCTGAGAGCCTATTAAATTCCTACATGAAAAGCTACTGAAGTTACCTAATTTGTAATTGTTCTGAATGTCCTTTTCCGCATGTTGGTACACAATTTTTCCCCAAAATTCTAAAGACTATAGATATTTCATTACAAAACTGAAGAATAAACAGTAATTTAAAAAGTTTTGGAAATACTTATTTTTCAACTATCTAAAAGTCACTTGAAGCAAATCCCCCAAATCACTGATCTGTGTCTTACAGTTTTTATAACAGTAAAGATATGTGGGAAACAACAACATAATCTTTTTCATTTAGCACTGAAATTTTAACAATAACTGTTACAGAAAAATAAACTTAGTTTCCCCAATATGTTTCAAATCCACTTACCGAAATAGCACTTAAAAATAGTAAAGATAAATATACATGACTGAGTACAACATAAACATAAATATAGAAAGAACTTGCTATTAATAAAAATTCAGATTATTAGTAAGTCAGTTTGCCTAATTCATTTTTCTAATTTTCCTGAACAAAGAATATATCTCTAATTGAATTCATCTGTGTTGCAAAAAAACAATGCTTATTTTGTTAAGATTTAGGCTCTTTATTTCATCTTATGTATTCCATAGTGGATTGGAATAACTAAAACATACTTTTCATGAAAAAAGTCATGAAAATATGCAATCGCTTTATCAGTGTACTTCACATTGTAGGATGCTGTCAAACTTCCTTTGTCTGAAGAGAATCACTATCAACAACACTCTCAACTCAGTGTTGCTTGCAACTTCACCAGTTACTTTCTCACACAATCTCTCTCATTGAAAGTATTTTGGATACAGCATGTGACCTCTGAAATTAAAACTGACATTAAAATTATGAGACTGGTAGAGAAATAGCAACCTCTAGTTAAAAAACAAAAAAGTGTTGGTAAATTAATTAACAAAGATAAAAGTTTGTGGTAAAATATACAGCAACATAGGCTTAAATCTATTTTCACAAAGGTAACTAGACAGATCTAGAAGAAAATGAGAAATTTAATAGCTGACTAACTATGAGTAATCATCACATTATGCATTATCAAACACTCATTATTTTCTTTAAAATCAACATGTAGAGGTGTAAGACAGAACTATGATCCAGTCATGCTTTCCACCACACCAATATAAGCAATAACATGCTTTTTAAAGGAACATAGAGTCAAGACTAGATTGATAAATTTTTCAGAAATTTTTCCTCTTTTATTTAACCAGAATAAATTATTGAGACTTAATTGTTGTAACCATCTACTCTAGCTAAATTAATATGGCCAAGCAGAGATTTGAAAGACCTCCAGAAATGCTCACCTTTACTCTATATTTCAGTAATAAAACTGCATTGAGGTTCTGTTCACTAATTCTTGGAATAAAGTCATTTAGATTTAAGTGTTATGAATGATCAAAGTCTGAGGAAAAAAAAGTAGCATAACCATTTACACACCAGCAAATATGGAAAGTATATAAAATTACTTATAGTTAGACAGACTTACTTACTTACTTACAGTTAGACAGGATGAGTTAACACAGTAATAGACATACACTTTCCACCATTGCATCTACAGAAAAAAAAGGCACCTCATACAAAACAGACGGGTGTCGACTAAATTAATTAAAGTGTATTTTAATTTAAAAAGTGTAAATTAATTATCAGGCAGAGAGCATGAGGTTGTGATGAACAAAGGAAGCCTCCCACAGCTCCTCTGATGTTGTATCCACATCCACTTTCATCCACCTGAATGCCTGCATTCAGTTCAAGTAATTTAACATCAGATAACAAGACTAGTCTAAAATTTCACCCTTTTTTTTTCCAGAAAAAGCTTGATTTTGAAGACAAGCAAAATAAGTCCAGAAATATATATAGCCAAATAACACATATACCAAAATATCTTGCATGACTGTTGGCTTCCTTCCGCTCTCAGAAAAAGAATCAAGTTCTGGCTAACCAGATATTTTTCTTTTAAAAGTACAGTGTTAATATATACATACAATTAGTAGAAAGTTTGCTAGAGATGGTYTACCTATTCCTTTTTCATATTCTTGCCTTCTCCAAACGAAACTATTGGAATAATATTTGGCAAAATCTTCTGCGTCTCGCATAATCCTTCCATGCAAGAGATACAACTCAGGAATCTTGAAGATTAAATATTTTAAAACCTCTTATAAAAACCTTTTCTTAAGTAATTAGATGCATTACAATTACCTTTTATAGTCACACTTAGTGAGCTTACATACTTAATGGTAATTAATAATATAATTTAACCAAGATACTAAACTTTTTACAAATATTTTAGGTTATGTGAAACAAGTCAAGGCCCAATATCCATAATATTCAAGTCACTAAAAGTAAATTAGTCCCTCAAGATAGCAATAATGTTTAAATTGCTTATTGATCTTAAAACTCTTCAAATCTACCTGCCATCTTTCTGAAGAAAAAAACTACGAAAATAACTTTGGAGCACACATGAAATCAATGAATAAATGGTCTGTGACACCAAACAAAAAAGTACAGTCTAGGACTAGCTGACCCTTAAAGAATATACCTGTCAACAACACTTTTTTTTTAAAGAAAGGTATTAACTGCATTGCTACTCTACCATGTGAAAGGGATAAATTCTCACTTAGGTAGCTTTGCAAGCTTTCAGGATCCAAGTTAGCATCTATTAATTCATAGAGATAATCTAGAACATCTTCTAATACATTTTCTACTGACACAGTGCTTTATAAGYAGAAGGCTACACTATGCCTAACTTTTAATACAGTATTAACTACAGCAGAAATCCAGTAAGTTCATAAAGACTTAATTCATGTTGAATATTCCATGTTAGGATAAGAAGTAATTTCATGTGTAAGTAATACATGCATCCTTTAAAACAGCTGCTAGCTGAGCACTTAGTAGCAAGAAGTCAGAGAGAAACAACACTTGAAAGTACAATAGATAAAMATTGCCCTAAGTGAAAGACATCCAGATACAATCTTCAGCAAATTTTCACTTTTAATCGCCCTATGAACAGACATCCTTCCATCTTACCGTATTTGCGGATCTTAGTCAGCAATGTTCATACTGAGGCAATACAAAGTTATTTGGTTGAATCAAATTAATTAAATAAGCATGAAGTTGCAAGCACATACATTCAATAACAATCCTCGTAACTAGTATGAACAAGGAAGGTAAAATATGAAGTATCTTGTTTAGATGTGGCATATATATACTTTGCATGTAAAAAAAAGTGTCATTTACAAATGCTCACAGAAATCTAAATGCACTATTCCTATTTGTCATACGAAGATGTTGTTAATTGGTTATTTACATTTGTTTTAATACTCTTAAAATTTAAAATGCCTGTATTAATGTTGGTAGTAAACAAATTTAGACTCAGCTTAGGAAACAAGACAAATTCAGTATTTATAATAATATGTAAATACATCAAGACAAACTAACAAAAAATTTATACCATATGCATTATTGATATACAAACAAATTATGCTTTCCCCCCCACATTCTCATGGATCTTTACACATTTAAATCAGAGAGAGAACTTTTTTCCCTATAAAACATAAATGACCGGTCACATTTCAAAATCAATTTATTTGAATTCCAACATAAATAAAACATCAACAGTTCTTAAAATTTGTTTTCATATGAAGTGCTTAGCAATAGCATTTGAATAGTTATAAGATCAACTCAAGTCTACCTACCAAAAAGCAAGTTCAACTCTTCTGGACTATCATAGAACTTTGTGGAAGAAATTAATAGATAACATATGCCCTATGATTTTCTATGTCCAGTAGAAAGAACTATTGTTGAAAGCAGAATCTATTTACGTAATTAAAGTTGACAACTTGTACAAATCATAACACAAATCTTGATTTTAGTATTGTAAAAATATACTTAATAGCTGAAGTCCTGAGCATGGGTCAAATATTTATATGAACACATCATAAGATTGCTAAACGTCTCATGTCCTAAAAGTGTATACTTATAAAAAAAAAAAAAAAAAAAAAGGGAAGACAAAACATTTAGTTTTTTTAAAAGAGGAGTTCTGAAAGTTTAGAAAATAATCTAACTTCTTTACTAACTTCTTACTTTAGAAAATAAGTAACTTCTGTTGAAAGATCTGATCATAATCTTTAGCAATGCCTTTGTAAACATGTTCATAGCCCTTTACTAGCCAAAATGTTGTTCTGTTTTCAAAATGAATGTTGGTAAAATGTCTAAGGCATTTCAGAAAAGGTTAAATTACTCTATGATTTCATTTGTTTGCTTAGCTACTTCAAGATGTTCCCATTTATGACTAAGCTGCAGGTGCTATTCTGTTTATTTTAATGCCTGTAAACTAAGCCCTTGAACTGAACAAAGCAAGGAAAGCTCTAGGATTCAAGTTAGAGGAAGGAACTGCATGACCGCTTCCTGTTGAACATACTACCTTCTACCTTCCTTCAGGAGCATGACCAAGTATTACACAAGAATTTCTATAAAATGAAATTTCTTGAAAAAAGATGCTTTGCTTCTTTTATAATTATTTTATTTCTGTATATTGTTACAGAGACTAGCAAACATACATATATATACACATATATATACACACACATACATATATATATATATATGTATATGTAGGTATGTATGTGCGCGTGTGCATGTGCATAAATAAATAAAATTGTATTTGGAGTACCAAAGACTAGTATTTAAGCTTAAAAAAGTAATCAACTTCTGCAGGACAGAATTTCAGTTACTATTCATGTTCAGTAATAAACGACTAGTAAAATTAATTCAAAGTAACACTGCACAATTAGAGCTGATCATCAGCTTCAATTTAAGAGATCTTGCTAAGATCAAAATGAGTATGCCTGAACTAAAACTCTGTGAATGTACATAGGCAGAATGAAAATACATGATACTCAATTAAGGCTTGGGCTTATTTATAACCTTAGAACAACTTAGCAAATCTCTTTCACAAACATTTTGGCTGCATATTGGCTTGTATCAATACAGCTACTTTCAGATATTAACAGTACAAGCAACAACTTGAATTAGCTCCCATGCAAACCAGTCAACTTGTTCATCATTTCTGAAACGAAAACTTAAAATTTAACTCACTAATAGACCAAAGAAAAAAAATCCGAAGGTGACAGATTAATGTTTAAAGTAGTAACTATCTACTATATTTTCCTGTAAGTTAAATGCTTCATAACATGGGGTTCATATAAAAAAAAAAGCTGCTCTTCTCTGTTCTCTAAAGATCATATAACCTCCCTGTAAAAAATATGGTAGAGCATTTAAATGTGTATGTAACTTTTTTAAAAAAGGGGGTTTACTTCTCAATTAATTAGAAGTATTTAATCTTCTCCTCTATTCTTTCTTTTACCTGGAAAGGAAACAGAGGCCTAGTACCAAAACAGTAACACAATCCTGCCTRATTTAGCAGTTCAACAGACCATCTATTCAACAATTTAGTTACACTGGATGATGTGAACCACTCTGAATAGTAACAAAAATATAATTTCAGACTAATTAAAGAAGGTGGAAGTTTTAAGACTACTTCTTGCAATGCTACTGCCCTGCTGAGAGCAAATCATCTGATAAGCTATAACCAGAAGATTTTAAGGACTCCCCCACTACTACCAAAGGGCTTGTTACCCAAAGATAACTCAACAGTCCACTGCACACACTACATACATACACCAATCAATGCACGCTGTGTGGGTCTGAATAGCCACCTTTCTCAATTAAATACAGGCAGCGACACAAAATTTGGGCAATCCCATAGTCTCACTTCATGCTATTGCAAACGCTTCAGAATGAGGTATAGAGCTAGACATAATTTTTGTGTTTCTTATTCCAGTTAGCCAAAGCCAGTACTGGAGCTGGATAACTATGCTTGGCTTAAAGTTTTATTTAGGGCTTACCAATTCTATCACAAACAAACAAACAAAAAAAAATTAAGGGAAAGAACACAGTGGCTTCATCCCTTATATGCCATCTATCAGATTCATGGCTTGTAAGAGCACTACCACTTCACATTTTCTCTAAGTTATATTTACCGATATACAACAGCATAAGAAAACATACTGCACCTTACCTAGAAGCAAACAAAACCAAGTAATCATATTATGTTTGGTGACAGTAAACTACTGCTCAATTGCTCATATCCTGCATAGGATTGTGACCTAACTTTCAATACAACAGGAACAAAAAAATCAGAATGTAAATGCAGTTACATTAGATATAATAGGTTTATACCTCACAGTATCTTCCCAAGAATCAAAGTGCATACAATAGTGATGGATATTAACAGAATGTTTAAATCTGTGCATTTAAGCACAGACATTCAAGTAAAATCAGAAAAACAAAACAAAACAAACCCGAAGTAAACCACAACTTCCTAAACATTAAAAACTCGGCGTGAAGTTACATCACTAAGAGAATATTTTGACTTCAGCAAAGGTTGTTCCTTTTTTCTGTTAATTACTCTGCAAATCAAGATGATGTCTAACAATATGATCTACAAACAAGAAAGACTACAGGAAGGAGTATCACTCATTCTCTGTAAGTACAAAACAAAGACTAGAAGCAGATCAATCTTAATCCCCATGTCAACACCCATATTCTAAAACAGCCAGAAATAATATGTTGTTAGTATGTTGCCTGAAAACTTAGTGTTCTAAACAATTTAATTCTATAATCCACTGTCCATGCCCTTGCTGCTTTAAGAACGAACTTCTCACGATCTCCAAGGCCAAAATGAACTGGAATTCCATTTCCCATACTGAAATCAGCTAAAGACTATTAGGGTAGAAAGTCTGGGTCAGGAGAGTTTATGTTGCCTAAGACCACTTTCAAAGAGGTCTTATCTATCAAGCTATTGTTACAAGACTTAATTCTCTACAAAGCTCCTGTCCAAAAAAAAAAGAAAAAGAGAAAAAGTAGAGGTGGTAACCGTAAAGCTATGAACGGTTTTAGGGTAGATTTCTGCACAACTTGTTACACTTAACAGCTGTAGCACATCCAAATTCTGTATTTCTTTGGATCTTTTTTCTAAGAAAATACAACTTCAAATGAAAAATAAATTAAAACTTCCCTTTGTAGAACAGTTGTTCTCATCTCCCTTCATATTAAAGATCAAAAAACCCTCCTCTATGTGCTCAGAAATGGCAGTATCCAAGAATAAGTTGGTATAGAAAGGAACGTAATGGCCTTTAAAGAATACTTTAAAATCTCAAGAACCAGTCAACAAAAAGTTAATAAACACAGAAAAATGCCATTTGTGTCTAAAGATATGTATTTCACGTGTTAACTAAGAAATTATTACAAATTATTTCCTTCAAGACCTTTTTAAGGAAAAAAAAGGTATTTAGAAATATACTATGCAAGTAATAACACAGGTGATCAGCCTAGCACTGATACAGTGAACGCAAAAAAGCACACTGCCTATAAAATCTCTCTCAAATTTAAAGAACAGGATATTTCTGAATTAAAAGGAAGAGACATCATTAGAGAAGTCAGTTATAATAATAGGGAAATCTTCTGTACAATATTGCCTTATTATTACAAACTTCATACAGTTACATTATCCACTTCAAACTTTTTAAAAATTTAGACTATAATTATCGACCAATGCTCTGATGACAGTGACTGAACATAGGACGTTTATTTGAACCACCATGTCCATCTGCAAAATGTGCTGGCTGACAAAATTACCAGTCTCTCTTTCACCATCTGATTTCTGGTTATTACGATGCTGTCCAACCTGCTGGCTCAGCAGTTTGTATGGGTGCTCCTAAACCATGGAGAGCTTAATCACGTTAATGACTTCAGAGTATCTTTGCTAACTTGGCTAACCTGAACTGAAATCATTTAGGAGAACAAATCTAAGCAGGCTGAAAAGTCTGACTGGGAGAACTGAAAAGCTGCAGCAGAAGAGAATGTGTATCAACATTTTTTCATCACCTTGGAGAAAATTATGTAGCTGAATAATTCTCTCTCTCCAAAATTACTTCAAACTTGAAGCAAACGCCATGAGCTTTAGTAAGTCAAAAAAAACTTAAAACACACACTGAAATAAGTTAATACAGTTCCCCAATATCCTTCTGCATGATGCTAATGGAAAAGCTCTTACTGCACATTTGTTTTCACAAACACATCAAAACCATAGTAATAACCAATTTACAAACTCATAAGCCTGAAAAAACTCTTAAGCCATAATGTCTCTGCTACACGGTAATTTTAATTTTATTTGTATGCTAGATATTTTTAGTATTCAACAGTGTAACAAAAAACATACTTGGTTTAGTATTTCCTGTGAAACATAAAACATTTCCATCATTTTACAGTTATCAAATGCAATTTATTGGTGTGTTTCAAAATACTTCGGATAAATCTATTTACTAATGTTGAAACACATGGCACTAGGTAATGAATAGATCAGTCAAAAAAGGCTGAAAAAATCCCTGGTAATGTCACTCTTTCTTCAAAGCCATATTTTTTGAATTGTATTTAAAAATGTTTGCAAAAAAAAACACACTATGAAGTTTTGTTAGAGACTGTCGAAAAATTATTCATAATGTAATCAAAACACGATATTCATTCACTATTGCCTGGCCAGATATAATCACTATAACCCAAGTTTCACTTTCTCTATAAACTATAGCCAGGTTTCTTCTGGCTGTACTTCATTATTTCCTTTCTTACAACAGATCATAGCTCATCACTCTCCTACATCATTTCTGTACACTGGCTTCTTTCTTAATTCCTCTACCTGCATTCTCTGTTTTTTTGTCCTCCACATATAACTACATCACTTCTCACATCATAGCCATCACAGCTTCCACTTTATCTGTAAAGTGTTGCGATGTGTTCTGTATACCATCCTTTCCCAGTGTATCTGTTCTCTTGACCATGTTTCACAGCCACCCAGCGTAAGGCTGAGCTTAAGCTTTTGAAAGTGTTACCAGATGCTAAATACCCACAGATAGATCAAAGAGATGTTCTTAATGTTCTGGGATGTCATCTGGATGTTGAGGAAGATGGATGCTGAGTCTCCTGACTGCTTCTACTTACTACTACTGACTACTATGCAATGTCATTGGTTAGACTACCTTCAAGCCCCAGCACTACCCTAAATCTTAAAGAGATGGTAATTTAAGAACCGCATCTAAGTTAGAACTACATTCAAGAACCTCCTGACAACTGATCAATCTATTTTAGTCAGTAGAAAGGGAATGGTACTGGAGTATTTTCTAGTGCTTTATCCATCCTTCACCTCAGATTTTTAGTTTCTCTCCTTATTGCCCGCCTTCACTCCTGCTCAAACCTTTCTCAGGACAGAGGAAGCTGAACTACTGGCTGCATTTCTCCCTTCCCCAGAGATTCTACCTTTTGTTTTTTCCAGTTTCGTGCAATTAATTTTTAAAACTAGCCTAATTTATAGAATTTGTTAAGAGAGCAGTCAAGTGATTAAACTGGCAGAACAGGGGAAGGGCCGAACTTCTGGCAGAGGAAGTAGGGAGTTATTAATTCAATCTGGATCTACCACAGCCAGAATAGTTTGCCTGACCATGCTGATCTGATTCCAGGAGAAATCACCAATTTCACTACTGTTATTCATAGACACAGAGAAAGTTTGTTGAAACAGTCTACAGATTTAGAGTGAATTATTTAAAGTTTGATTCACACTGGAAGATTCATTCTTCTTAGGGCCATAAACATGGCCTACATTTTTCAGAAACAGATAGCACTTGCTCCAGAATGCTTCTAGCTTAAGTGAAAGGATTTAAGTGCTGCTACATTATTTGACATAAATGTAAAGAATTATTAATGTAAATAACCCATACAAACTTGGAAATAACAAAGACTTTGTATGAAGACTAGTAACTTTTCTTGTATTAAATATTTACTAAAAATAAAAAAGTAAAGACAATCCATTAAAAAGGATATTAAAATCCTTCTTCTGTACAGAAACACTAGATGAAAATACAGTGCATAGCATATTAATCAGAAAATGGTGAGGTTTTCAATCATTCCTATAGCTTCACATGGTTGTACGATGGGTCTCTTATGATCCTGTCAGTATTTACTTAAATTATACAAGTGGAACTACAGAAAAGTTGAAACTTATGGAAGAAATAACAGCAGTTCCAAATAAATGACCTGTTACCTGAGCAACTTTGCTTTTGGAGTGATTCCTTAGTATTTTCAGTGACAGGAAGTACTATTAGCACTTTAACTACTTGCAAATAGTTCATTAAGTTTGGGAATTTTTAATTGATTAGGTGGGCTGTATGCTCACTTACTTCAAGGTTCTCAAGAATACATTCATAAGTATAAGTTCATCTATGCCCCAGTAGAGTGTAAGCATAAAATTCTAAAATTTTACTAAAAAAATTGTAATAGTGAAGATAAACTTAAAGACAGTGCTTTACTCCAAATTTTGCATTAGTTTTCATAACCATGCTGCTGCACTGTGATGTTAAGCTAACAAAAGCCTGAGTTCATTTTCAGAACTGTCCTATTAGCAGTTAAAGTAAATAAATACATTTCATTCTATAGCTATTCTATTGTTTCATAATTCACACAGCACACAAATTTTTAGCAAAATCCTGTAAATCTCAACAAGTAAAGCTTATACATTAAGAAAGGAGTAGTAAAATGTTAGCGCATTTCTGCTGATCATCTGTTTGAGTTGTATTTTCTGTAGATGTATATCTAAGATGGTATAAAAGAAGAATCACTAAAAAACTACCACTGAAGGTATCTCTTGCCAAGTAATACGGTATCATAATAAATAACCAAATGGTGCAAAAACTTAAAAAGAGATTTATTAGTCCATTCAAAAATCTTCCAAAATAATACACAAATGGTACAATTCAAGACAACCATAAGTAACATAAAGACTCTTTCTGTATGGTACTCTTAGCATATTTAGCATCTTCATAATGTACACATTCTGAATCCCTCTTCCACTTGATTACCACCAAGAAAGTGCAGACTACTTTGCTTTCACACCTAATGATCCAAAATCAAAACTGCTGAGAAAGACGGCCAACAACATACAAAAATACTGATAATACACACAACTTAGGTAGATGTTTTAAAAACCAAAATGTGTTTAACAGTGATGTCACGTTTTTGTAGACAACATTTAAGTAAAAATATTTCCTAAGATCTTAATTTACTATTTTCCTTCTAAAGATATCTGAATATGAAAAAGCAGACAAGTAATACCATATCTAACATAAAGTATACCTAAACATGAAATTGACTGCATCTGTGATAGTGACGCAAGGCAAACATCCACCACAACGACTTTTATATCCAAATTTCTTTGCTTGTGTTTCCTAAAGCTTTACAAGCACTTACTCCTAAACCCTGAGAAGCTTTAAGCAYAAGTTCAACCTTGCATAATGAATTTAGTGTCATAAGCACACATTTAAAACTTTGCTGAATTAGGACTTTAACAAGCATTTTCATTTTTAAAAAAGGAAATGAAATTAAGGAGTGTGCTGGCAATGTAATTAAACAGAATCTAAGTAGCTAGAGTTCTATGTCTCTAATTTTTTATACATAGAAAATACTGAGAAACTTGCCACTCGATAATCTATTACAACCATTTATGGGTATTCACTGGACTTTACGAGAATACACTAGCACCCTGAACTATGTTTTAAGAAGTTTTTCTATTTCTGAATTTTTATGAGCTACACTTATACTAAAGAATGCCTGGTAAATTAATTTTAACGTCAGTGTAATTTTTAATCAGTTTTTCAGTATCCGTTTCCTAACCTTCCAGCAGACTTCTAACACTAGAAACAAAATCTAGAAATAATAATCTCACCTTTTCAGGAATATTAACAAAGACTAATTATCTTGTAAATTCAGTTTGATGGGGTATAAAAATAGTTTTTATCATTAAAAAAAATCTTTGGTTCATTTGCTTTTCACAATTTGGTGTGAAGATCAAAAAGGAACTTAACTATTACTTCTTTCTCATTTTGTTGCTTTTGGCATCACACTCAGGTTTAAGCCAATTTTCAAACATTTAATTAATGACTTTAGCCAAGTACCCAAATATGAAATCTTAAAACGCTGTCTAGTGAGTCAACAATCACAGAGATTCAGTTTATTGCACAAGTGTATAACTCTTACATTAACATCTGGCTTTAATAAGAGTAATCTGAACACTATTTAATAAATTCTGTAATGTGCATTTGCTTCGGAGATTCAGGATATGTAAGATTTTTGTGGTGGTGGTTTAGACAGAGCCTCAGCAGCGCTCAAGAGTAGTTTTACAGCAGCTGTCAATCTTTACCACAGAAAAAACATTTTAAGAAGTTTTATTCCGTAATAAAAATGAAATAATTTTCTGTTTTTCTTTAGGCTCTTGGACTTTAGATGATGAAAAAAGCTTAAGAAATAATATCAGAAAGACTGTTTCACTGTGCTCAAGAACATAGAGTAATTTCATTTAAAGATATAAACATGAAATGTTCATAGTTGCCCAGCACAAATAGGTTTAATTTCAGTTGTTGATCTGTTTTATAGACATGCTGCTAAAGAAGCAGTAGATATATTCACAACAAGCAACAAAGGCTACAGATTTATTAAACCAAAATAGGAACAGAACTGGTTTTGCCAAATCTAATCAAACTTGCTATTCGCTAAGTAGTCTGAATGCGACCAAAAACTACACCTTATCGTCAGGTTAAAAGAAGCTCCCCCCATCTTTAAGTGTTTGCAGTTACTAATTTTTTGCCTAAAACTACAGTTCAGGGGACTATTTTAGAACAAATTAAACTGAATGAAGTTGAAGCTGCTATTTTTCACCTTGCAAAAACTACTTGATTTTTTAGAAACAGGGTTTAATTTTCTGCCAGATTAGCTCCCTTAACCACTACAATGGTATCACTGCATGGAACAGAGTCCAAAAGATTACTGTTACAGACAACAGTTCAATTACACGTGAGCACAATTCCCATTTCTTTCAAAAGAATGGTATAGCAGACTGTGCCTATATATCACCTAAAATATATTTGGTCATCATATGACAGTTGAATAATTCATCTGTAAGTATTACTATTAATGAATACAGAACAAGAACTAGTATGAGTACAGAATTGGGTAGGTTTTTCATATTTATCTATATTAAGCAAATTACTATATTGTGATTAGAGACAGTAAGTTACCAATTTAGCCAGTGTATTCTACTTAAATATTCTAGAAATATGATTACGTTTTCATTCTGGCACCGTCCTATTTCTTAAGAATATAATTTATTCACTTTTAATGCTACATTTGCCTTTTATAATACACTCTTAAATTTAAGTGTTTAAAAGTGTTTAGGAATACTGATATGACAACACCTGAAATTTTGTTTTCAAGGAAATTTTATTAGTTGCTGCTTCATTTCCTAGTGATTTGAGTCAGAGTTGAGTCCTTAGCATCAAATAGGATTGGTGTTTCCCTGAGAACTAGTGATATGATAACAGTTCAATCTTCCAAATCTTTTTTTCTTCCAAGTACATACAGTTGGATGATTTCATCTCCTGTTTCCTCCTCCAGTTTATGCAGATTCTAATCTCATCCATCTCTGGTAACCATTTAATACAGTCTCTTTTCAGTGACATTTACCCACTCAGGATACAGAAGTCTTACTGGAAAAATCTTATTACTGTTTAAATACAGTAATAAATAAATTTGTTAGGGCTTTTTTTTGAACTTTAAGATGGATGATTTACAGTTTTGCAAGACTGAGCACTGACAAATTCATTCCACAGACAGTGGAAATGAAGTTTACTTTCCCCTAAGTTCGTGTTCTTTGTCCTCTAAATGATTATCCATTTCCACTGTAACTTCAGTTTCTCAGCTGTATCTCACTTGCCATCTTCACCAAACAAAAACCAACATGTGCTCTAGCTAGTYCAGAGGAAATGCATTTTGGCCAGCAAGCCAACTGCTGGTAAACAAAGCAAGTAACAGCTGACTTCTATCTGCCCTTTCCTGACAAGACYCTATAGGGATTTCCTGTACTAAAATGTCAACCTTGTGAAAATTGTTAGGAAGTTAATTATGTTTGAGATATCTCTCTCTCAAATTTGACTGAGGCTAGTCAAATAGTGTAAAAATTACTAGAGAAGGAAACTTACAGGCAAGAAAGCAGACAGACAGAGCAATCCAATTCTTTAAAAAAAACAACTAGAAGCTAACCAAGTCACATCTTACATGTTCTTCAAAGGAACAAGCTTTCAATACTTTCACAAATGATTAAAAAATGTAGCATAAAGAAATGATATGATGAACATCTCTATGTGGATTATCAGGGGCATTCACTGCATTTTATGATAACAGAAGAAATTTGAGTCTATGAAATGTTTGATAATATCAGAAGTCAGAAAAGTGAAGTTACCAATCAGCAAGTATCATACTTAGTTAAATGTCTGACGAGGAAGTCTGCATGAAGGGTGAACATCTCACTCCAAGAGTCATGCTTACAAATTCTTCATAAAAAACTGAAATAGTCTTTGATTCCTAAGTTTCCCCTGTACTTATGTTTCTCTTCACTGTATCTCACCTCTAGGACTTGAGCTATTCCAGCGATAGATTCTGGTCTGCTTAGGCTGTAAGCAGGTTTACTGGAACATACCAACATTTCAGATTAATAGCACCTTCTGTGTGCATCCAGAAGGTTTTGTACTTGCTGTTCTACTTTACTGAGCAGCTCTTAGCTGTGTTGTGTCTGACTTTTTCCAGTAGAGGTGGAACCTATGCTCTGTTTCATGCTATAGGGGCCTCAGTAGAAAATAATCAAGAAGACTTTAAATTCAGTGCTTCTTGTTATTCCAAAAGCAAAGCAAAACAAACAAACAAGAAAAGCCAATATCCCCCAACAAGCCCTCTTTTCTTCCCCCCTTCTAAGACTTGGGGGTGGGGAGCATGCAGAATTTTCACCATTTCCATACCAGTTCAGTATCAGAGTCGCACAGTTCTAAAGCTGAGAACATTTTAGCTGACATTACCCCAGCTCTATTTTACTAAGCTACTCAAGTATCTAGTCTTCCTAAGATTCATTGAATTAAATTCCGTCAGTCAACAGCCATTACCCATTCTTAGTTACTCCCTTCTATAAGGAAATTACCTCTCCCCACATATAACCGGGTTTATTTAATCAAAACGCATCAGTATGCTGTAAAGTACTCTGGGGTTATGCTAGTACTAGCCTGACTCACTGCAAAATAACTGCTAAAAATAATAATAATGAAAGCTATACAGGCCAAAGTTTTACCTACTCACATCAAAACTATTAACATTTTTAAAAAAGTCTAACAAAATCTGTGAAGGCTAGCAAGTGTGACATTCCTTCCAAAAAGAGAAAGATTTAATCAACATAAGGACATCTGTGTCAAAATTATGAAAGATGATTAAAAAAAGATTCATATCAAAAAACAAACAGAAACAGCACAGTAACCTGCTCTTGGCTTATATAACATGGGCAATACATATCCACACATTCCTGTTTACATTAGAAGACATCTTTTGGAAAACCTTCCATTTTAATAACTTTATAAAACCAGCACTGCTCATTAAAAAAAAGAGGCTTCACAGCAGAATTTTATTCATTAAAAGACTATATTAAAAAGTTTTCATAATTTTAAGATCCAGCACTTACCTTATATTTTATCTTCCTTTGATAGTATCTGCTTCAGCACATTCCTGGTGAATTTGAAAGTAAAGACAAGAAAAACAAAATCAGAAGATATGTCACAGAAATTACTCACTATAGAATTGCATAGTCTACTACATCTAATAAACTAAAACCTCAATCATATGAGTTTTTTCTTCTCAACTTCTGAAGTTTGTGATGTCAAAGTATCTTACTAGGTTAAAAACTGCTAACGTAAACTAATTTCAACATACTTAAATTAAATTTTTTTACCATTTTTCAGGTTAAGTCTTTCTGGTGACCTCTGGGAAGAATGATAGTGCTGGTGGTACATCTCCCACTCCTTTTAACTCAACTACAATACACAATACTTCAATTAAAGCTCCTTCAAATCAAACATGCATAATCCCTTAGAGCTGGAATGCCTTCACAGCTCAAAGTGCAAGTGCTAATTATGTCTATTCACTATCCCTTCATTTAGTATCAGAAATATATTTTTGGTATCAGCAGACTACAGTATGAAGGAATCATTACAAAGGAAAAAAAAGGAGACTGTTTACAAATGCATTTTGGCTTTTTGTTATGACAGCTGAAATGTTGATGATTAAACAAATACATTTTACTTATAAGTATACTGCAGGGTATACACACACACACACACACACGATTTGATCACTGGAAACATGTACTAGATCTAGAAAAAATGAAAATCTTTAAAGTTAGCATCTAATAAATGGAATTTCATACAAATTAGTACGGTTTTCTAGTTTTGGCTTTGATCTCATAAGTATCTGTTTAAAAGGTCCAAGATACAAGTCAAGCACACAAAGTTGTTCTTGTTCTGAGGAAAAGTCTTAATAACTAGGGTTTTTCTTTTAAATATTTCCACACGTAAAGGCTGAAATGGATGTTATGGCTTTTATACGGGTCAGAGAAAGAGGTTAAAAATTAGAATAGTAAAGAAAAAATACCTAGAAGAAAAAGAGGTTACAAGAGGGGAAACATCTAGAAGAACTAAAGAAAGAAATAGTCTACAGTAATTTCCTCTCTACCTCCCAATAATCATTTATTCAGTTACCTACTAGCTTAAAGAACACAAAATATAGTCCCTATCCAACATCATGCTAATCTATAATAATTTCATCAATTATCTATGTTGATTTCCAGGCTAACAAGCAAGGGCTCCAATTTATCAACTATTGTAAGCACACAAACGCTGAATTTGCCTGAATACTTTTTTATTAACTCATTCAATAGAATTCTGAAGGTCTTTTTAACAAACTCATTCAACAGAATCCCACAAATTAAAATTGTTAAGTAAGATTTTCTTGTTACTATATGACCGCTCCTAAAAGTTCACATACATCACTAAGTCCAATTTTCTACACTTCTCCAAATATAACTCAATTGTTGAAAGGTGTTGTACACTTCCAATCAAGTACTAAGGATTCTCAACTTCCATATGCTCTAATTTCATTAATAATTGCTGTAATTAGCACTGCTACAGCCAAATTTTAAAACTCGAGCTAGACCACAAAATAGTTAGTCCTAAGTGATTACATAGGAGAGAAAACTTTGGAAAGGAGCTGGATTAAATATCAAACATCATGGAAGTAACTCCATGGAACCAGCTGCACCTTTGCTGAGACCTCTGAAACATCAATTAATTCAAACTTAGGCATTTTTCCATCATAAAGGCAGAGCTGCAGTGTCAGGAAGAACTGCAATTACCTCTGCATAAACATTAACTTAGGAACACTCTGTACTCAGAGTAGTGTTTTTTTTTTTTTTTTTTTTTTTTTTTTTTTTTTTTTTAATAAGGATGACTGATGCTGGCCTAAATCTTTTGGGCATATTTAAATCTCTTAGACATATTGACAGTAAAGTTATGAGATTTCCTTTATATTCTACAGACAGTACACCGGAAAGATTATTTTCCTATTTACTTGATCAAACATACTAATTTTAAACTGTATTTTTCTCCACCAGCTAATGCTTCCTGCTGCACTCCGCTGTGAAGACACAGCGGCACGCCGTCACGACTGCGCTCGTACAGCCCATACGGGCAGCTTTCTGCACTGCGTACAGTGAGATCTCACGGAAACCAATACCAAAAACAACAACAAAAAAAAGCATATAAGCTGCCTAACAGCAAAAATCCTTAGTTCACTGGCACTCTGGAACCACACGGCAGCGGAGCACCTCACAGCGCTCCCTCCCTTCGGGAAGGTGTCACTCTTCCACAAACCCCGGGTGATTTTTACGCGTTTAAGACACACATCTGCGCTTACAGACTCTGAGGGCACTTCGCGTCCCACGCGCGACACCGCCTTCCCCGGGCAGCACGCGGCGGAGCCGCCAGCGCCCCCGCGGGCAGGCGGGCTGCGCGGCGAGGCCACGGCTCCCGCCGCCGCGCGCCCCAGGCCC
>NW_028185039.1:7240454-7270793 GCF_003343005.1 Rhea americana | reverse complement strand
TCGCCCCGACCCCCCGGCCCGGGAGCAGCGCGGCGGCTGCGCTCAGCCCGGCCCGGCCGTGCTCGGGGCGCCGCGGCCTCGCCCGCCTGGAAGGCTTCGCGCCCGGGGCTCGTGCGCCCGCTCCGTAGCCTCAGCCGGGAGCGACTGAGGCGACTGAGCTTCACGGCCCACCAAAGCCATGACGGGAGGGGGGACGAATCTTAGAAAGCTGCTGCCGCACGCGTGGAAAGGCGCGATAGAGAAATCAATCACACGCTCGTTCTGCCAGCGGCTCGGGAGCGGGCCCGCGCCGGAACCGGCCCGGTGCGGGTGGTGTGCTCTGCGCTCCGCTAAGGCGAGCGGGAGCTGCGCTAACGCAGAGCTGGTCCTGCGCCATAAGCAACCTGCATCAGGCTCGTAAGGGTGCAGCTTTGTTCTTCCTCCCTGTTTTTTTTTTCCTCCCCCCTTTTAGTCGCAGTCGAAACCAGCTGCCCCTGGCTGGAATGCACTATTACACTTTATTTAGCATTCGCAAKTTGCTAGCTATCAAGAAGCCTTCCAGGAGACTGGGACCTGCTCGTAGTTTTAGTAACAAAACAGAAACTAGCTCTCTGCTGCAAAGATCTTTTCAATGCATTTACTCAACAGTGATACCACCGGCAAAGAGAACATGCAGTGGGAAGAAAAAAAAACAATTTTTAATTTCTTATAATTTTAAWATATTAACAAAACAAGGATATATCCCATTGTAGGCTAATGCTTTGACATTTAAAGGATTACTTGTTTCAATTGTTCTGGCAAATTGAAAGGGATTATAATTTGGTTTTGCTCTTCAAAGGGGTACATATTTTCCCCATTTCTCTAAACTACAGATAGCTATGCAGATTTTATCCAATTTCAGAAACAAACTAGAAATAGCAATGACCTAGAAACCTAGCAATGAACTGTGTAAAGATCTCATTAAAACCTATGATTTACTTCTGTCATCCATTGAATAAAATACTTCAGATGTGATCCTACTGTTAAAACCAGTGATGCAAACAGCTGCAAATAAGTACTCAATTTAGTGTGTAGCATTTAATAAATCAAATTAGAATTACAAAACAGTTTAGGTGAAATTGAATAAAATAGTTTTATATCTGGAATTTCAGATTTCTAAGAAAATGCATCAAAGCTGTATAATGGTGCAGAATTAAGATCTTCRTTCTGCACCTGTTTAAATCAGTTGGTGTTTTACATTTTTTGAAGAAGGTGCTAAGGCTTTTGAAGCTAGGCAAAATGGTAAAGATACTAATTCAATATATATCCAAATATCATGTACTCAGAGAAAAATGGCACAAACGATATACTAAATTCAAGATAAATTATTACATAAAACCAAAAAGATACTGCTATTGGCAAAAGCAGCAGAAAAGGCAATAGAGTTATCTGTAATGGGGGAAGTAGGTAAGACTGAYGCAATTAAAAAACCCTTTATAATAGACAACTGTTGGGATATCTTTAGTTCAAGGCCCTTTTCCATTGAGAAATGCCTTTAACATGGTCAGAAATTTGTAAGGATTCATTAGACATTTGCAAACTGATCCTTACTCAGCAAATTTTCGTTAATTATCTGTGTTTTAATCTAAACCAGAGATTCAACTAACATGTCTGTTTTTACATTCAGTTTCTAAGGACAAGTCAAGGAGGATTCATCAAATCTTCCAGATGACCACACTTAGAACTTGATGTTACTACTAAAAGCTGAACTCTGTTTGGCTCCTATTTGAAAATATGATTGTTTTTGTTTCATCCCTTCCTTTCTAATGCACCRTTCTAGTAAGTAATGGTATCTGGACTTCAAGATTTGTATACTTCATCTGCATATTGTCCTTCAAAATTACTAAATTACTTTGGTGCTGCCCTCCCATATAGAATCTTACTTTTTTATATTTTTTGAGTAAAAACTTGGTCTTGGCAATTCCAAGAAAACTAATAACTAAACAAAAAATCCCCATCTCTAAGTTCAACAGCATACAGAAAACCCAAAGTAGCAGGGTGAAAAAGAAAGATTTATAATTTAAGTTCTGGTCATAGGAATTTGGGGGTTGTAAGGTACTAAAGATGAGAAGAGAACTAGCCAAAGAAATTAGGTTATGACTTTTTTCTCCTTCAAGTACACTGAATTGCAGGAGTATTTGCTTTATTAATCTTATTGGAACAGCTTCCATTAAAAAGAATGCTTTATTTTTTGTTTTCCTGAAAACACAAGAAATCCCTTTGCTAAGGAGAGGTTACACAAAGTTCAGACTGCCTCCTCCTCTTTTTTTTTTTTTTTTTTATTAAATAAAAAAAAAAAAAAAATAAATTTAAAACAAAGGAAAAAAAAAAAAAAAAAAAAAAAAAAAAAAGGATTAGCTATGGATTAGCTATGATCCCACATAGCCAGTAACATTTTGTTCATAATTCTATCATGTAAATAAGAAGGAAAACACAAATATCTACATAATTATTGCAGAAATGCAGATTACATCTTTACTGTTTTACACAGAATATGAGGAAACAAGCATTAGGAAAGCTTTAGATAAAAGTGAATGCTATAGGTTAGTCTCAGTAGTCTACAACAGATCTGTTGTACTTAGGCATGAACTGTTGTTTTTTTTTAATGTCACAAGTCTAAAAGACTGAAATTATTTCTGCTTCTGCMTATACTAAAGTATCATCAATAAATTGATTAGAATTGTGTAGACATGGTTTATATTATGGAACATCTGAATACTAAGCCTTAAAAAGAAAGTTTCAGAGAAAAAGATTAGTTTAAGGGTTGGCATTAACACAGTTGAGTTGATATTATCTTCTGAAGATATTTGAGCTTTTTAAACAAAACAGAGTGATACTAGCCAGTGCATGAAAAGAAAGATGCATTTAAAGAAGCAAATACCTACTTTGAAACAATTCCTCCAATAAATTCACTATATGGAAATTGTCCAACTCAACACAATAACTCTTGTCGTTTGAGCACCACCTTTCCCGTCTTGGGCGTGAACATATACAACACTTCCTCTTCGTTACAGAGGAGTTCAGCCTTAGAACTCACTATTTGCCTCCAAGAATAACAGTAAATGTTATATTCTATTACTTAGATAGAAGTAAGTATAACAAACAAAGGTAAAATGATTTTAACTGAGAGAGTAATGCTGTTGTCTGAAAATAAGTACCTAACTCTCCCTCTCTATTGCTTCCAAACTAATCTGTTGTTATAAACTGCTAACAGTGAAAAGCAGACCAGTGGTACAGTGTAAGTATTTTAAAATCTATTTTAACATAGAAATCTAAATACTTGCTGTGATTTATAACTAAGTATTTTGCCATGCAGYTGTAAGCTCTATATTTTAGGAAAGGATTGCATATTTAATGAAAAGTATAAAAAATTATTTTGAAAGTATTCACATAGTGTAGATGCTTTCCAGGTCTACTACAAGCATTACATAAAGAATCTGCTTGTTCTAGAAATACAACACATAGTGTTCAGATTTATTTTGCATTAAAGACGATTCATTACTTAAGGCATACATTAAAAATATTCTATAATTAATTTTAAATTGGCACAAAAATTATCAAACTTACCCATTTAGTTTGTGGTATTTTTACACATTTCCAAATCATACCAAATACAAGCCAGTATAGTAAAATGAGCAGCATACCTGTCTGAGATGTGGTATCATCTGATACCTCAGTCATTTGAAATTTTTCCAAAAGCTTTCAAGCAGTTCTTTCCTCAAGCATAAAAGAGAGGTTTTACAACAGGTCTGCTAGATGAACATGTCCGTGCATGGGTTGATCAAGARAAGATGCACGTTCAGTTGTCAAGAAATAGTAATTAAAAATGTCTTTCTGTTACTCCTGCTCAAATATATATTGCTGCATATAAGCAGAGTTTCACTGCTATTAATGTAATAATCAGTGTAAGTGACTGACAAGTTATCAATAATAACTTGCTACAGCTGCTTGTAAAAAGGCATTATCTTAAGAGTTCCTGTGTTCTGCAGCTGTTCCTATCTATTCTTCTGTTTTGGAAATATAAATATTTGTTAACTATACAAAATAATTACTCTAGCATTTCTGGGGAGGAGAGTCATATACAACACTTAAGAATACCACATTCCATGTAAACACTAATGAAAAATTTAAAAAAATGTTAGTGTACATTTTCAGGTAAGGTTTTTTTCTATTATCCTAATCTTCATGCATTATGAAGTTCATTTGTAATATCATTCTCAAAAAAGCACTTGAAGTCTGTATGTTCTAACACAAATAACTGAAGTACTTTGTTTAAAACATAGCCCAATTCATGCAGCTTCAGGGACACGCTTTTATTCGTAGGTTACCTTGCCAACCACAGTTAGCACTTACATGAACTGTATCATATGATTACACCTCTGTACAAACAGAAATGKTGTATCATTGATTTATATATCAAATATTTTCTTTATGTTTGTTATTTAAAGGTATAAAGAGTATTTTATGCTGTTAAAAAWTTTTAAATACTGCTCTAGAACATTTGGAAAACATACCTTCATTGAAGTACTGAAAAATCATATATCCATATCCATAAAATCAATTTCTACAGAAATTAAGCATTTCAGAGTGTTTCTGTAAATCTGCCATTACCTAAGAATACCAATGAGCCATTTACTTTGTTTCTTCTCTGCTGAGGTTCCAGTTAGTACATAGGGTTTGGGATTTTGTCTGAACATTAGTATTAGTAGCACTGCTCAATATATTTTTGTCATAGTAATTCTGTTTTTTTTCGGATATATGCATGGACCATCCACAGTCCACAGAAGAACGATTAACATTAAAGCCTAAGAGAATTCATATACAGGCAATGATTGCAGAAATCATTTATTTTTAGCAAATTTTGATCATGTCTCAGGTAGAAAGAAAAGGAAGATATAGAGAAAACTTTCTAGTAAAATTGCAGACATGGTTACCTTATTTTAGCTTTCCAAAGAGATAAGTGCCCATTTCTTTGGGAGGTCTTCAAGGAGGAATATCTTAGCCTTTGCAAATATATATCATTCTAGGCAGGTTATGTTGTCAAAGATTTGCTCTATCTGCAGAAAAATAAATGCAGTTGTTAGCCTTGGCTTCTTCCAAAACAAATAATATCATCTACAGATATTATGTTGGATATTTCGTTTCTTAGCACAATTTATTAAGTAAATATCACAGTTTTGCCTTGTAACTTCTGGTGTTACAGAATGGTAGTGCAGTTGGCTTATAATAGAGCAAGTTACTTCAAAACTATGATGATAACTGGTTTACTGGGACTACTGTTACTGTATATAAATGGTAATTATTATAGTCCAATTATTAAATGCCTTAGATCAAGATAAGAATAACAAAAGATGCTATGCTGTGTAAAAACAGTAAGAGTTCTTTCTGCAAAGAAAATTTCAAAGAAATTTACATTTTCACATCAGTAACTTCTATCAATTAATACTAAAGCACGTTTTGGGGAAGATGTCTAACTATGTGCATAACAAAAATTCTTCTATGCCACATAACCGGTAATATTTGAATTCCAGGGAAATAGGTTCACAGATTAATAATCACTAGGTACATGAACAAAGGCTAAAAGCATAAAAATTAATACAAATGTAAAAAACCAGGAAACTTGCTACAGAATTTGGATAGCTGATTGATGATCAAGGTCAAGAAGGGCTTAAGGAAAATAAAGGCATAGGAATACAAAAGTACACTCAACATTTGTGTTACAGAGGACCTTAAAGAGGTCCTAGAACTTTCCCTTACGGAAAACAAGTTTAAAGAACTGTCTCAATTTGAATTGTCAGTAGATTTTAGAACAAATTGGTAAAATGAGCAAGACTAGAGTATAAAATGGCAAAAGGAGGTTAAATATGACATTTCCAAATTGTTAACTGTGGTGTGTGAATTGTTGCTTAAATTGGCATTGGAGTCAGTTAAATTAGGCCTGAGGAGTAAAAGTTGATGTATGTGGCAAGGGAACCCAAAGAAAACAAACTAGTAACCGTGACTACTGTCCAGGGGACAAAACAGAAATACAATAAAAATAAAACTAGTATATAAATAAATAAGCATAATGTAGTTTAGAAGAATCAGCAGAGCTTTCATAAAGAGAAGCCATGCCTCACAAGTCTTTTTGAGTTATCTCGAATAATTTGTGGATAAGGTGACTTCTTGTATCCAAATACAGCATATGTGGATTTGAGAAAGCTTTTCACCAAGTTTTGTGACAAAGGCTCTTCTACAACAGAAGCATAGTTAAAAAGTGATTGTTGTCTCACAGATGAACAACTGGTAAAATTGAATAGGAAGCAAAGTTTAGGAACATTTTTATAAGGTTTTCTTTTTTGGTTACTTTTGGGGGCAGGATACTAGTCTAGATGGACTTCTAGTTGAAACCATAGTAGCCGTTCTTATCTTTTTATACAAAGGAAATTGAAAGCGAAATTTAGCTTTAAATCAAGGCACAACAGTTAAGAACAAAACCAAAAAAATACAAAAATCTTCCACCAGATAACTGGTTAAAATAGAAGAAAAACTAGAAAAATCATTTTGGCAAACAGTTTTAAATTTAAAACAGCCATGTTACAGAAATAATAGGCTGACCTTATCTCTGCCATAGTTTTATTGTATTCTCTAGAGAAACTTAGAGTGACTTTAGCCCATTGATTATACAAAGGGGTCTTGATGTCCTGAAGCAGTGATCTTGCAGTTTTAGTCTCCATTGCCAAGTTAGTCATGCTGACCTTATTGAATGTAGCACGCAAAGAGTCATCAATGACTTCATGAATGATCTTAAGTGCTGTTTTCTGAGGGAAGAAAATAAAAACAGCTAATAAGTGCATAAAAACTGTTCAACAATGACTTGTTAGTGGGAGGATCGGTGACTTATGCCCCAGGTTCAATAAAAAAAAAAAGCCAATATTCTCAAAATAATTTGTCATAGGGGTTCTTGTAAAATAAAACAATGTTACACATGGTTACATTTAAGACAAAAATTTTAATTCATAATCAAACATTGACTGTTACTACACTAGATAGTACTAATAGCAAAGCAGTTATTTATATTACTTCTAAATAAAAGGTCTTGTTCTGAAGTTTGACTAGTCTCTCAGAAGAAATAAATACTTTGTTAATAGTATTTAAGTCCTATATTTTAATTTGTGTTTGATGGTTGAATGTTAATAATATTGAAAGTTAAAAGCTTCAGAAGTTTCTAGTTGTTTTTACTTTCCTCAGATGAAAGACAAAACAAACCAACCAAGAAACATAAAGGAGGAACTTCATTGAATATTTTTGTTTCTGAAAAACTAAAGGTATTCACAAACCTTTGAAATTCARTGTTAAGGGTAGAAATAAATACAATTAGAACACTGTTCTTAAGCCTTTTCTTATCCTAAAGAAATTACTGAGATCTGCACTTGATGTGTCTTCAACAGTGATAGTGGTCCACATGTCACTATAATAGTGTTTTAATTAAAAAGCAGTCATTGCCATCAGTTATAACTAATTGGCCTCATAACTCTTTTCTGTAGCTAGCCTTTTAGTAGCATGGGAGTAGAAAATGTACACATATTGTTTGAATCATTCCCCCTCACACTTATTTCTTCTATTTTTTTAAATTGAGTTTTTGATTTATAATGTAAATGAAGTGTTACATGTTATTTCCTAAAAAGCAGTGAAATAACCCAGGAGTCAAGTACAGCTCAACAAAAATGATTAGCTACAATCTACCAGCTGTACCTAGAGTCTGAATATGCAGTTTATACAAATCTTTCCATTTTTTTTCTCTCCTTAAATCCTATTCATAGCTTCCCTTTTTTGGTTATTTTATATATATATATATATATATTATATATTGGGGTACCACTATCAGTATGCTTTTCCTTAGATTAGACCTTTCTGCCTATTTTCCCTCTTGCGTAGATGCAGTCCTACCCCTGAACATATGTGTACTCCATACCTGCTGCCTCATACTTCTGTTCTTTTTTGCTTCTTCCTTTCAGCAGTARAAAACATGCCAGAAACTGCTGTTCTTTCACATCTCAGCAACAGTCCTGCAGTTTTGCCGAAACTTGAGGCCTGCAGGGATGAGATTGAGCTGGCGGTAGGTGTCTGCCAACCCATAGGCTGCAGTTTTGGTTGCCTGCTTCTTGTCCTTGTACTTGGCAGCAGGAGGGAAAAGGAGATGAACAAAGATAAACAAAACAGGCTCATACCTTCTCCTTTGCTTCTCTTTCCTCTAGGTATACCAAGAAAGAGTGAGAAAGGCACTATTGGCTTTCCCTAGAGCAGAAAGAATTCGCTTGCAGCATATCCTCATTCTGTAGTTCTCCACACCCATCCCCAGGAAGTAGGCGAATATAAACGCACAGGTTGGTAAAGCTGCTTCTATGAGATTTTACATACCATATTAATTTCTATCGAGTGAAAAWTTTTACTTAATGCTTACTTAATAAGCAGTACTCTTTGCCCTTATCAGCAGTCGTTAAAGGCCCTTAACAGCGGTTAAGTGAACTGTTGCTCAAAATTTAGGAACTATAGCTAGACAGTGGGTCTAGATAAAATTGCTGCTTCTGTGATTGCTGATGCATCTGAAATGATATGAAAAGATAGTTTTGGAACATTGGCAGCCAGCCCTTTACTTATAATGAATAATTTGTCACCCAGAGAAGTAGATAGTTAATTTTAATTTTTGTCAGAATGCCCAGAGATGAGTGTCTAGTCATTAGAACAATATGCTTAATACAAATCAGAAGAGTTAATACAACTAACTTACCACCATGGGAAAAATTCTGAGATTTTGTTTATGCATATTCAAATTGATGATCAGTACAGAAAACCAAATRTATGCTGTTCTTGCCTTTTACATGATGCAACTTCAATTTCTCATGTAAAGCTCAGGCCTGAGAGGCAGAAAGCACTTACTTTGGTATCTGGGAGATGAAGGCTCTTCTAACTTATCTCTAGTCCATGGTCTGCTTCTACCAGGTGATAACAGAGACCTTTTCCCAACGGATGCAAATATCTTGGTGCTCATAYTACTTTGTCATAGAGCATTTTGAAATGTAGTTATAAAGCAAGCTTGGCAAAGCTTTAAAATATAAAAATAGCAAAGTGTGCGGAGGCTGCTGTTCATTTTATAAGTCAAAACTTGTGACTAAGGAATGCTGCTTAGCAACAAATGGGGAAAATCTGAAGATGATCATATCGTTCTGCACTCTCTGAAAATTAATTATTCATATTCATCCTACCTTTTAAGCATAGTCCTTTCCATATCCCTGTTCTGCTTGTTCCTTGGAATTAGAACTATGCAACTTGTTCAGACCTGTAACTCAGTTACTATAACCAGTACTCCTGTTGATGCAGCTGGAAAGCTCTAGCTAAGGCTTCTTCAGTTCTCTGTTCCATCATGCTGTACATGATCTATAAGGGTAAGGCATAATAATAAGGCATAAAGACATGGATGAATTCTAGGAAGGAAGGGGACCACAAACCTATGCTGTTTCTATAGAGGGATTTATCACACAGAATTATCACACAGAATCAGTAAGGTTGGAAGGAACACCTCTGGAGGTCATCTACTCCAACCTCCCAAAGATTTCCTGGTGCTGGTTYCACTGGGACTTGAACCCAGGACCTTCTGCATGTAAAGCAGATGTGACAACCACTACTCCCAACTAGCACCATTCACCAACCCTTGCCCTAATTCCTSCTACATAACTTCTTCCCAAATCTAGTTCACCAACCATTTGTTTCTTTATGCCTTTTTCATGTCTTCAGAAAACACAARGTTAGTTTTATTTCTAAAATTGATGTTTCCTAGAAAATTATTAGGATCCTAGGTTTAAAAACTTCTTTTAGAAATATTAATAACAAATTATTCTCAGAATATGGCATTTGGGAAGCTGTAAAGTTCCCCAAAGTTATAGTCACACTTACAGAAGTAATTTTAAACCTTTACAAGCTATGCAATGAGCATACTAAGGGATACTAATTCTTCTTAGGTGGATTACATTCTCATGAAATGAAATAGAGCCACACTCTTAAGCGATCCAATTTATAAATACTTGAATATCCAATTTTGTGTTTATTTAATTTGCTAATAATCTTGCTTATTGGCATTTATTTTCTTGCTTTTTTTTTTTTTTTTTTTTTACAGTTAAACTAGTCTCATTTACAGATTGTTTGCCTGAATAAAGAAACATTTTTGACTCTTAAAAAGGTACATTATAATGACTGCTAAATAATGACATCTTTGTGATTGCTTATATATTAATTCTCTCATGTTCTAGTTATTTATTAAAAGTAAAGATAGACTACACTTGGAGTTACTATTTATGCTTTGCAAAAATCAAGTTTCCATTGTTACCAGAAACTGTTAATAAAAACCTATTACAGTCAAAGAATAAAGAAATAAAAGAATGTTGAAAAGGAGTTACTGTACCTGCATAGATCTTCTTCTTTAGCTTAAATTAACTAGAAATCTTATCTCAGAATAAGTTCCTAATTTAAACTGTCATTACTCAAGGTAAACAAGATCTGTACAATACCTTGGGAAAAATCTGATGGTAGTCTTCCCTGAGAATACCTGAAAGCATTTTTTTTTCTTTTTTCTTTTCTGCATGGAAGAAACTTCATCTCCAATCTGGTTAGAATCCTTAATCCACTTTAGGATTTAAGCTTTTAAAAATTTTAATAGTCAGTATACAGAACATTCCAAAACCTCATTTATGTGCAGAATGTTTCACTCTTGAAATACTGTACTGTTGCTAAAATTGCATTTAGACAAAAGGCTGTTCACCTTCAGACAATGAAACCATTTCCAGAAACAAAGGAGAGGGGATACCTCTGACCTGCAAAAACAATCCTAGCTGACTGTTCTGGGAATGATCTTCAGAATTACCTCATTATTTATTCTTGGTGCAGTCCACCAATTAAACAAACAGTTTTATATATAGAAATGGGGATGAGCTTAGCTTACTTTTGCAGGGTCGTTTTCATAGAAACGACCTGCACAATGAAAATATGCAGGCTCATATTACCCAGCACAGCAGACCCTCTGTACACATGGGCACGTGTGTGTCTGTAGGCATGTGTAAATGCATATGTGTTCTATGTCTTCAGTAAAGCTGATAATGAAGTCAGGAGATTCCTGTTGCACAGAAGTCAAAATTCCTCTGTTYGGAGTAACAATGCAAGTGACATTCAAGCTACTTGAAATGTGAGGGTTCTATAGGAAAGTGAAGGTGCTAAGAGAAAAAAAAATCACTAACATATCAGTAACATTTTGTGGAAGAAATTGAAAGCACTTAGTATTAGGTCATTCAAACCTTCCTGTTAGGCAAATATTACAGAGGAGAAGAAAATGCTGGTTATCAGTTCTGTCAGCCAGTGATGTATAATATAATTCTTTTTCTAGTATTAACTTTACTGTAGTACTTACATGAGGCAGAATATGACAAATTTGTTGCTACAATTCAGGGCATGCTTTGCGACATCCTTACTATCTTGAAGACTACCTTAATAGACAGTGCCTCATGCACTAAGATTTGCAGTGGAACATGCCTCAGAATTGCTGTTTTTTCATTTTTGTCACAGGCAGGGCACTTYTCTTGAAGGTTTTTGCTACTGTAATAGAGCTGAAGGTGATCTGAACATTTACATACCTGCCATCTCTGTATTAGGAGTGTCTCAGTATGCCCATAGTCTTCTTAAAAGACTTGCTAGTTGTTTTGAAATTCTGTCCTCAAAAATTTTATTTTTTCTTGCTGACATTGTTGAAAGTCCTCCCATGGAGACCTCTGTATAAAATCCTTTTATTAGTATTCCCAGTAACTACAAACTTAGCAGTTTCCAAAATTTTTGTTCAGTTTTCTTTGGGTCTAATTCCTGGTAAACCTTCCTCTTTGATAAATAAAAAGAAGCTTACATACGATTTTGCTTTGACTCTCCATAAAAAGAAATACATCCTTTATTGTGACCTGCTGAACAAATGTATTTGAGAAAGGAATCCATTAAAAAAGTCAAACCAGCTGCAAAACATTTTTGGCTACTGGCTACTATGTCTATGCATATCTACTATATCTACATTCACAAAAGCAAAGAACAAAAATGAGAATGCTCTAAGTGTAATTCCAGAAGYTGGGAGTTGAAAAAGGTAGTTGCATTGCTGAATAATAATCAAAATAAGAATAGGTTTACAAAATAAGCAATACTGGTTGTTTAGTTACCACTGTCCATTTCTCCTTGATAGTAGATGATAAAGTTGAATGAAAAAAAGAAGTAACATTGAATGGCAGTGGACCCTAGAAAACAAATCTAACCTTTTATTTATGGATGGAAGCTCTTACAAACAGAACTGTGGTCAAATGCATGCTAAAAAACCTAATGTCTGTTTAGCCGCAATTAGTTTCCTATGAATACTTCTTTATAGCACTTGTGAATAAAGATAATTTTGTTGTGCCCTAAAATTTCACTAAAATTAGCATATAGGCAAGTTCATTTTGATATACTGCAGGAACATTTTCTGTTTAGACAACAAGAAGTCACCATAGCAGTGCAATAACCCTGGTTACCCTTACTAAGTCCAGTAAAACTGAAGAACTCCTGTCTTAGCTAAGYATTGGCTAGCCAAGCTATTGAACATTTCTTTCACTTTCAAGTCTGCGTTCACAGGAACATTTTTACTTTTTAAATTTATTGCAGAGAAGGTTGTAAAATACAGATCAAAACTGGAGTCAAAACAGATATTCTGCTTATGTTGAAAAGTCTAGGAGATGAACTTGTAACTTTTGTATTCAAAATAAAATAAATGGCAATAGAGCTTTAAACACACTTGCATACTTCCTTGTATCTTATYGAAAAAAATTAATCATGTGTACAGTCTCTCTCCCAGTGTCCCTCTCTCTGTCCTTGTCCTTTAAAATGGAATATATATATATACACACATATATTTTCTATCCTCAAAAATTGTATTTTTCATGCTGACATTCTTGAAAATCCTCCCATGAAAACCTCTGTATAAAATCCTTTTATTAGTATTACCAGTAAATAAAATAAAATAGAAGGGAAAATTATAGTACTAAAGAGTATATTTTTAGAAAATCCCTCTTAGTCTCTTTTTCATTTGATATCAGGTCTTCTGAGCTCTCTTGTATACACATAAAAGTGGCTGCATTAAATTAATGGGAGAAAGCAAAGAATTTGTATTCAGTCATTAGAATATCTATTTCCTTTGTTAGAGTCTTAATAGAAGCTAAAGCTAGGAAGTGAAAAATTCAAATGTCAATATTTCATCAGTTGAAGCCAGAGAGAGGACATTAGGTCTGAATTATCACTCAACTAGATTCTAGCTCAATTTCACCAAGGCTATCTCATCCCATTTTTAGTGGCCAGGGGAGGGAAAAGAAAAAAAAAGTTTAAAGGTAAGTTTTTCCATTGTCAAATTTTGAGTTTTTGCCATTATTTTTTATTATTTGGATCATGCAATCTTTCATATTTATGCATTTTAAAACATGAATCTTGGCTTAAAAACCAAACAAAACCAAATACAGGTTACAAAAGATATAACAACTACATGCTATTAGTCTTACAAAACTTACTGTTAGCACCATTCTTAACCGATAAACTGCAAAAAAGTTTGTCTTCCTCCTCATCTTGTAGATGACAAATAATATTTCTCATAGTTGGATGCTGAAATTAGAAGAAATTGGAAATAAAAAAAATAGTAGGAATGAGAAATATTAACAAGTATTTCATTACTTTTGAAGAAAGCAAGCTAAAAAATGCCATCAGGCCAGGGAATGTGTCCTAAGTATTGTCAGCATTTACCAAAATATTTTGTTTTGTCTGCATACAGGTAAAGTCTGGCTCATTGGCTTGATTATTTCAGTCCTGAGTTGTTCCAGGATACAAGACATCTCCCAGYGTTTCAGACCTTGTACCCACTGCCTCAGGACACATCACCACCTGCTCTCACAGCTCACTGTAACTTTATCTAATACAGTAAGGTAACAAATTACAAATAAGCAATAATGTCATACAACATTAACAGTTTTTTTCCCTTAAAATACACAAATTCTGCATGAAAATAACCCTTATAAAATTCCACATACATGAATAAAAAGCAACTTACTCCAAATACTTAGCATATATTACTTATTTAATTGCATTTTATGACTTTTAGCTAGTATACAACATGAAGCTACAATCTTATAATCTCTTCATATACCTTTCATTTTCACCTTATACAGATCTAAGACAAAAACAAGCTGAGAAAACTGATACTCAGCACACCTGAAAAAAATTCACGTAACATTTTAATGATGCAAATGCATGACCACCACATGTTTTGGAAGGCTGTTCAGCTCTCTTTTACTGAAACAGTCTCTATAGCACATTTATTCAGGACAGTTATGTTCTATGCCTAAAGAAAAACACATGATTCTTCATTGTCTCATCAYTTTACAGGCATTATCGACACAAAGCATTTTTGACCTTACTGCTTTACATAAGTGAAAGCCTCACGGAAAGGCCTCTTCTTATGTTAAAGGAAATAAGTTATAATATAAAGCAACAAACCCCCTAAACTCCRGATTATAAATCACACACTAGAAATAAAAATGTTCTAATATCAATACAACCAAACGAGGAACAAACTATATGCCCAATGACAACAATGTTAAAGATTGTTACAGATTTATTTAATGCTGATAGTTGCATCTGCAGAAGAATGTTCATTTTGGAAGTCTGTCATAGCAGAGTCTGAGTCTAAATTAAYAAATTCATAATCCATTTATTCACGCTTAAAATGCACAGAAAACATTAAACCTGAGCACACAGTGATCTTCCTGAACTCAAATGCAGAAAATTAGTACTTTCGTCTGAATGGTGTATACACAGATCTGCTGTTAGCATTAGAATCCTACCTACACTCAGTTGTGCATACATATACACACACAYTTATAAAAAAGGATYTTGTAATTTTGTAAATATATAATGTAAACACATTAGTATGTCATGACAGGAGACAGGATCAATCCTTTTGGCAAAGGCAGCTTGTTACATAGCTGTCATATCAAAGTTCAGTGTAGAATACAAATGTTTTTAACAATAAACACATTCACAAACTATCATAGAAAGAATAGATTTTTTCCTCATTTTGTGCTAAATAGGATGCTAAMAGTTGTCTTCTAGGTGACAATAGTTTTACTGAATTTATTGACAGATGGTCCATTTATAAAGATAGTAAAATTCAAGTGCAATAGGACACAGAAAGAAGGCAAGATTGTAAAAACTGTTCATAGTTTTGGAAAAACCTTACTTTTAGAAAAAACTGTCTTATATGAGAGAAAATATGCCTTGATATAAAAAGAATAGTCTCAAYGATACGTATATCTAGACTTTCAAGTAAGTATCCTGAAAGAGGTATCAAAACTGGTTCAAATAAGGCACTGTGAGATTAAGTGGTATTGTACATTAATTAAGCTAATGCAGAATCTCTACCCAGTTTAGACCAAAGGAATGCACTTTGCAAAGTCTACCAAGGCAGAGATGTACTGACTCTGGAGCACCAAAAAACAAAACAAACAAACAAAAAAAAAAAACAGAAAACAACTGCTGCTAATAAACTAAACAAATACAGCACAGAACATAACCATCCAATTGCAGTTCACTGCAATAAACGTTTATGATGATATGCTAAAACTCACATGATCGATTCCAAGTACATTCTTCTAAACTAACTCCTGGCAAAAGTTCATGATGCATTTCAAACAGATCCATCACTGTCAATGGAAAATGGGCAGTTTCCAGAAAATAATATGTTAATAAAAACAAGTGAGATATAGCAGAAGCAGAGTAATATATCATGCACAAGGTCACACATTTATCTAATGTTGAATATTTTTAGCTTTAACAAGACATCACGTGTCTCTAAAGAAAACACTTCAATCAATTAGCCTTAGCACTTCATCCTAATGGGCTTGACTACGAATTTCATTTAGTTTATTCAATGTTACTATAGAATTGGTTAAAGTGCTGTAGAAACAATAAAAATCATATGCATTTCTGCATTAAAACAATTTATCTTTTCCTCATGAAACTTGCCTACAGTAATTGTTAACTCAAATGTTAAAACTGATGGAATAGTAATATAGTAGGAAACAGCTGGTCACCTCAGAATATTTTAATAAATGCCTTTTATGTACCCTGCCAAAGTACTGTGCAAAAAATGCTTTACTACAGCTTATGTTGGAYAATCCCATTAGTCATCTTTTGTTTTTCCCTTGAGATAGTGCCTCTCTGTAGGTTAGGTGAATAAAGTCAAAGAGTTGTGTGGCATTGATAGCGTTACCTAAAATTTTGGAAAGTTCGTCCTTTGACAGTGTTACTAGCTCTGCAATGCTTTTAACATGGTTCATTAAGACACGGCAGTTTTTTGTGTTAACACCTGGCATTTTTAATAGAAAGTCCTGAGGACCAGGGTTATACTTGTCTGACTCGGGAAGAACTTCAGAATCTGCTGTGACAGCCATTGCTGTTTCCGCATCAGGTTGTGGATGGTTTTGTTTCAATTCTTCAAACAGTTCAGCGGTAGCATGAGGAGATGGACACCACAAAATACGTAACTTAGGGAAATGGAGTGTAAGAAGAGTTAGTTTAGAAGTAATGTCATTACTGGAAATCTCCTGATGCAGAGAGCCTCGTTGAATCAAGGAGAAAGATTTGTTAGGATCAAATTCAATCAGGAGAATTGGTCGCTTATAGTAACGGGACATAGAAATGCACTGTGCATACAGTCTTCCATTATTTAGGGAACCAATAAGATCACTGACGCTCTTCCGCTCTACACAGATATCGGGAGTTAAAATGTAATCTCCAACTTCCAAAGTAACAGGCTCAATGTCAATGCCACGACGATGAATAAGCGATGGAAGCTCACTACGAAATTCCCGCATATCCACTATTACAGTTTGATGAGCACTTTTCTGTTCTTGTCCACCTAAAAGGCAAAATAAACACCATCAGCCTAATACTTATGACCTCTGACTTTGGTCATATAATCTTCCTGTGTGTTGCCAATGCTTCCATAATGGGCAGACTTCATATCTCAAATTATACCTCAAATTAGGCAGTACCACAACCTCAGACTTTTAGTTTCTTACTGTTCTAGACAAAGTCAATTACCAAAATACGTATCATAGTTTATGGAGTGTGCTCTGCAGTTTAATAGAACTATCATGTATCCCAGCTATCAGCCCTGTGTGGCTGCAAATGACCTGACAACATCAAAGAATAACTGAAAAATATTTAAAAGCATCAAGAAAACATGTGTAGAAGTTCTCCACAAAATAAGACAATGAAACTGCTCCTTGTAACTTCCAGCTGTTTCCTACAGTAGTATGGCTTTTTATTGAAGGAGACTATTTTGGCCTCTACAGCTCTATGGAAGGACATAAGATCTTGCAGTACGGAGGTGACAAATAACATAATAGCAAACATTAGGGTTTATACAGTGAAGGAGAAAAAGATGACAAATGTCATCCAAGAAAAGCAGGAAAGAGCTGCAAAGATAGAGACGGAGTATATCTGTCAGAGGAAAGGAAGAAAAAGACAAGGAAGAAAAAAAAATAGTTGGAATTACAGCTAAAGAAAAATGATGTTTATTGCAAAGAAAGTAGACAAAACCCAGTTGACAAGAAAACCCACAGCTGTTTATCCAATCTACGTTGCAAAAATTGAAAGTCCCCAAAATTTATTGGCTTCAGGACAACACTGAATTTGACCATYTGTAGACCTCAGTCTTAATATTTTAAGCTCTCCCCATCTCAGTAAAAGTCACAGTAGATAGTCTCATAGCCAACAGGCTGTCTAGAAACAATTCAAGTGGTACCTGTCTTAAATGGTAAAATACCTCATTAACCTATACTTTCTTTTCACAAAAAAATCATAGTTCATTCTTATTGCACAGAGAGACAACAGAGATGGACTAAGGGACATCATGTTTCTCTCCATTACGACGGCAGAATCTATGTGCCTCTATCTTCCAGAGGCTTTGGACAGGATTTAAACTCAAAAGTCTATAGGCCTTTTTCACAGCTCAGAGCTTCAGGAACTGCTCACCTGCTTTCCGTGTGTCAGTGGAAGCAGATGCAGGTGTAGCATCTCTTACTAGGTCCAAGTTTGTTTCATCTCTTCCTTCTCTCTCTTCAGGAATCACCATGCTGGCCTTCTCTCTAAGGAACCATAAACAAAGGAACAGTAACAACTGAAATTCCAACAAATACTTTGAAACCATTCAATCAGATGTAAAATTACATCTGCAAACTTGAAAAGAAACACAATTTACTAGATTTTTCAGATTGTTAGGGCTAGATTTTCTATTTTTCCTATTTTTAAGATCTTCTCAGGGCATATGAAACTAAGGAAATAATGACTAGTAACAGAAGAATAATTTTGTGAAAGACATAGTCAATAAAAATACTGACTAATGCAGTCCAAAAAATAGCCATTAAAGTTCATTGTTTTGTCCCCTAAAACTAATTAAATCATGAAAGCCTTATAAATATCTTACAAGCAATGCTATCTGTAGACAAAAATATCTTTACTATAAAGTTCCTCATATAAAATTGGTAGACAGGTAAATAGTGGTGCTGGGTAGCCTTTGAAATTTCAGTTAAAAAAAAGCTTTTAAAAGTATGGTTTTGATTTCTCATTGATACTTGATTGGACAACTCTTAACATCTAAAAAGCAGTTGATTTGGAAGTTTATATAAACTTTCCACACATTAAAAACTTCACTGTTTAAAATGTGAACATGCAGGAAATAGATGACATAGATGAGCAGYGAAGATGATCAACTTTTGTTTACCGGATGAGTTTCTCGAAGGCCTCCTTTTCCTTTCTCAGTGCTGTGAGATAGCGCTGTTCTTCTGTTGAGCCCCCATATATGAGGAAATAAACCCTGTAGGTTGGGAGGAAGAAAAAAAACAAAGAAAAACCAGAGTATTTAAGAGTAGTAGCAGAAAGTAAGCATCCAAGGAGTTAAAAAGGAGAGCAAAACCCAAGCATTTCACTTTTTCCTATTTTTCTATAAAACTTTTTCAACTTCAGCAACTAAAATTCTTATATCCAGTTTCCTCTTTCTCAAAAGCAGATACGCTCTCTGAATTTATTAGATTCTACCAGAGTGGATGACACATTCTTTTACTCAGGTTTAAGTCAGTCCATTCAAAAAAGACAAGAAACAAGTATCATKGAGAAAGACTGCTTTCTAATTTCGTTAAAGTCTTGCCAGAAGACTGTATCTATCATACGTAACAAACTAAAATCTGCAATCATCCTGGGTCAGGAAAAAAACACCACCTGAGACTTAAAAGAATTTATTTATAAACAGGAATCTTAGGTCCTACAAAGAACAAGCTGTCATCTGGTACACAGATGTACACACATAGAGRAATTATGTTTTACTCCACAAATATGGACTCTCATGGAACATATAAGAATTAATTATTACCTTCAATTATCAATTGCCTACAGCTTTTAAGCAAAGCCGTATTTTTTTAATTGAGTTTTTTTTTGACAGACTGATAGGATTTTACTTCAATTAACCTTTTCTTGGAGAGCATGAAGACCTCCTAGCCCCTACCTACATGCTACATTTACTCTGACTTTTCTGTTCTGAAGTAGGGGAGTTGCCATTTTGTTTAACTGAATGCAATGCTGGAAATAGTTACAATTCATGCTGATCAGCCAATTAAAAATAAACTGCACAAATAACCCGGTAATTATCCTTATGCAATATACTTTGTGAGGTACGCCATGTCTGCTCTAATCTTACTGTGTAGAATTTATACCTGCAGATGCTGCTYTAAGTGAGAATACAGCAACCTCAAAAATGGATTGCCAGTGAGACTATCTAAGCAGAGGTCTTGTAGAAGATGAAATGAATATATTACTGCTGTTATGTTTCTGTTAAGGGACTAAACACCTGGCTAGAAAGTAAAAATTATCTTTTAGTATAAATTATGAATTGTGCTTTTGTTTGAAATTAAAAAGCAGCTAAAGAAAAGCATTAGATGCATGTTTTGTGTCAACTGCCAAAAGTGCACAAATTTTTTTTTGCTTTTAAGACTAAAATTAGACTAATAACATTCTCAGTTATAATGAATTCAACTTGCCTCAAAGGCTTTCCAGGTCTGCTTGCCTTGTAGATTTCCAGCTGCCGAACAAAAGTTAGTTCTGCATCATATAATACAACATATCTTGGTTCTACTTCATGCAATACCCGAGTGAGTGCATAGGGATCACTGCAACCYTGTAAGGGATGAATAATTGTAAGAGGTGTTTTGAAGATACCATAGTAAGACTCTGAGGGTAAGTTAATATGGAAATCTTCAGAAACGGTCTCTTCAATACTGCTTTCTTGGCTACTGCTTAGTTCTTTGTACTCTTCCACTTCCAACTCCTCCTCTCTGTTTTCCTCATCAGTTTTCACTATCATCTGGGTTAAAGTCCGATCCTGCTGCTTCTTGTGTTTATTTTCTTTTGAAGAAGTCTTGAATTTGGCTTTTTTGGCTTGAGTTCCTGTGTCTGGTCTGGCACTTCCTTTGGACCTGACAGCTTTTCTATCCTTAATCCACACTTCTCCAGCCTTCTCATCTTTTCCAAAGGTTTTATTATACAGTCTCATTAAAAAAGCTTCTGCTCCAACAGTAATATATTCCTTGAGCTGTGCACAAGCTCGGTCGTCACTGGCACAAATAAGTACTTGTCCTGCAGTCAAGAAACAGTATTATGTTTATAATCTGTTACACTGTACTTTTTTATCCAGATACAAGCAGTCTCTTGAGCAAATCTGATCCTAGAAGTAAGCTGGCCAAATGCCCTTCTGCTTGGTAGTTGCAGTTGCTCTGGACTTTTGGGGACAGTCAAATTGTATGATGTTTTATACCAGACAAGTTTAGAGAAGATTAATGCAAGTTCTTCGTTCATTATTCTTAAACCATCTACATCAGTAAAATTTTCTTTTTGACCCTTTGAAACAAGGTCAATGTAACATGTGTYGAAACAAACATTTGGACAACATTTTTTTAAATCATGGAAGAAGTTAGAGCCTCTTCTAATTTTCAGCCTGTCAGCTGCGTGGAGCGTAGAAGTACTCCAAAAAAATACATGTTTCACACAATATTATTGACATTTGTGGGCCTTGAATAACAATTCTGCACAAGCTGACTCAGATAAACTCCTACACCACTACCTGATAGAGCCAGTTCTTATCCACAGTCAGAACACTGTGGGTGGGAGAAAAGAACGCCTTTTTTACCCTTACTATTTCCCAAAATAAAACTTGGTGAAATCTAAGAGGATGAAAAGTCCTAAAATAAGAAAGGTAATAGAGCAGTTAGTTACTTTTACTCYGTATCTAAGAAACTACACCTCCAGGAGAAGTAGGGCATTTTTCAAGCGCATGTGAGCAATATATGGAAATGGAAGGGGTGTAAGATAGAACATCCACTTTTTAACATCCTGACTTTGAGAAGTAAGTGAATGATTACTGTTGTTTTAGCCTCCTGCAATCTCCCCTAGTCAATGGAAAGGAGCAATGCTTGACTGAACAGTTGAGGAATGACCGAGTGAACTACAGAGCTAAACAGCTCCTAAAGCCATGGCTTCTATTTCTGCATTATTTGCTCTAGAAGACTAGAAGGTGTACAAATTGCTACATTGTTAGAACAAAGACCGAGGCAGAAGAGATCTCTTGACTCCTACTGGGATAAACTGAACAGATAATTGTCTCTGTCTTTCCTGCATCACCTGTCAGGGAAACAGCAGAAGTAAATGTATCAACCTGCAAGTGGGTGCAGCTCACAGCTTTGCGTAGCAACTTGAACATAAACAGCTGTAACTAAATCCAACAGAGCCCATGTGTCAAATTCTTAAGAACTAAATTATGATATCTACTAAAATCATCTTGTATAATGGATAAAAGAAGAATGACTAATTTTTTGTGAAGGTGTAGATTGTTTGAGGTTTGGATTTTTCTTTTTTTGTAGAACATCAATTAAATTTCCAGGTTAATTTCATCCCTTTGGGGACTGCAGCATCAGTATAATATTGAATTGTAAATTAAARTATTTTTCTATAATAATACAGGCTCATTCCTAGCACAGTATTACATAGTAACTTTCAACATTTGTCTTTTACGGTGAGAACTAGAGAGGAAGGAAATGTTCTCACCTCATTAGCCTGAGGGAAACTTTCCTGGATAAAGCTATAAAAAAATTGTATAGGTACACCTGATCTCAAGAGATAAATTTTGGGAGTCACGTGAAATGTACATCTTAACTTAAAAAGTCTACAGATGGGCTTGGTAATGGAACTTTTGTTCTTAAGTCTCGTGCAATTAAGTCACTCAGAGATAGTAACTTTATACCTAACTTATGGTACATTTCTTGCTCTGTCCACTCAAGGATACTGTTCAGAGATATTCACTACGTACTTTAGCAGAACAGGCAGCTCTCAGACTATTGCCTTGGAAGAAAAAAAAAAACAAGTGTGCAAGGCCAAAGCAACACAGAATAGGACGGTAGAAAAGAAATCAAACAGGTTCCTTCAAATGGACATACTAGCACAAATCATTGGTGACAATCTTCAGTTTTCAATTCCACTATTCTTCTAAGGAAAGCTACATTTTAAAGTGTAAAATTTTGTTGCAGTTTTAAAAACAGTTAATGTTCCATAAAGTCCTTGTCTTAAATTCACCAATTATTGTATTTAAAACTAGCTCTTTAATATGACTGTAGTAAAGAGTTAGGATCCTTTTCTCAAAAGTCAAGTAGAAAATTCACTATACTGATGTGAAAACTTAGATCATTTGGTATTCTCTCACCTGGACCACCAAGATCTTCACTGTTCTTATTCTCATTTTCAATTTCTTTCAATACTTCCTGTAAAGCTTCCCATTTTGGGTTACTCTCTAGAACCAATTCCCTTTTCAGTTCTGAAATAAAGATTGAATWTATCAGCATTTATAGCTAAAACACCCTTTATAACCTTAAATTAGTGGTTAAATATTAGTAACATCATGATTGTTGGCAAATACGATGCTTAACAGCCTACATCTGCAACTTTTTGTGCTGATGGAATGGGAGAACACTTCTGTAGAAATACTTATAAAGGTGCATAAATGCTTTAGTGAAGCAAAAAGTTGTAATTGTTACTGCTTCTCATTCTTCAATTCTTAAACTCTTAAATATTTTGTTTATAAAAGTGACAGCAATCTTCCTTTTCACAAAAAAGGATCAAAATAAACATCTATGTAATTCAAGAACAACCCCATAAAAGCTCTCCCAATAATCCACTGTGCAAGCTGAGAAAAACCTTTACTTCTTTGCGACTCTGTTTTAACATTTTTTATAGGCTTTTTGAACTAAGATAGGTCTCAAAATATCCCAGCTAGCAGACTAGGGTCTTGATCTTTATGAGATCATGTAGGGAACCATAACACACATAATTATATGCATAATATTCGAAATCATGCGACTCTTTCAAACTTAAAATTAGGAATGACCAGTACCATTTTCCTTCTTTACATCATTGCTTTCAGAAACTTTGCTTTTTTTATTCAGTCTGTCATCTGCAATGCGATAAACTCTGGCTCGAGCATTTACAAACATTGAAGTACTGGAATCAAGAAACAGCCAACCTAAAAGAGGAAAAAAAAAAAAAAAAAACACAGCAGTTTGACTTTTGCAATAGATGTGTTTCAATTCCTTCCAATAAAAGCCCCAAATCTCTCATCTGTGCTACCTGCTTCCTATGTAATTACTAGTTTAATAAGAGACAGAAATATGATGTGAATCTCACACTGTTAAGTAACAGCAGTTAAGTGGGAAGATGAAAGCATTATCTGTCAATAAAAACCTACGTCCTTATGGCTGGTTATATAAAAACTAATTAGATACCTTCATATGCTTGGAAGTGTTAATTAAAAAATATCAACATTTCATTTTTTCATGCATTAAGAGTTACTCAGTGTTTACCTGAATTCTCACCAAAAGCTTTTTCGCTCGCTTTCAGTGACTCCAAAAGATTAAGGAAGGTGACACAATCATATTGAGTTAAATATTGTAGCAAAGTACGTAGTATCTTCAAATCCTGGACTAAAGATCTGGTCTTAGCTCCAAGCTGATGCCAGAGAGGATCTAAATAGTGGCGTATTGTCTAGAAATGTAAAGTTCAGGATGATAAACACATACTATAGTAATCAAGAAAGGAATGTACTTTTCTTTATAGGAGACACCATTGGTTACCCTATCAGTATCAAAAATACCAAAGTAAAGATGTGATAGTGTGATRTTTACTTTGGTAAGTTATCAATTTTTGCAAAGTTAGTAACATATGCTTTTGCGTAAAACAATTCAACAATTAGTAGATATCTGTATCATTTATGCTTTCACTATGTATTTTCCTTTCTCTTTAAAAATAAAATATTGGTAAAATAAATATCASTAAAGTACAAAATCTTATTTTACTGATACTGGTCTGCACCTTTAGTATTTAGTATCCTTTATTTATGGAAGGAACAAAACATTACAATATTGTCTCATTCTCAAGATATGAGTGCCCTGCAGACATGCAACCTACAGCACCTGAAAAAAAACGGCAAACATGTGAAGTACAGAATTCCTCACATGAAGATTAAATCAGAGGTAATAAGCAATGGCGTTTCACACAGATGGTTGAAGTTTATGATTTTACCCTACAAAAAGGGCACATACGCCAAAYGTTGCAGACCTGCCAGTAACAACAGGCACACAATTAATGACATAYGGAATAGTTACAAGGATACAGCATAGAAGCATATATTACAGATTATATGCAGTTCTTATCCTAATAAGGAAGATACAACTAGAAAATTTATGAGAAAAAAAAGGAAAAATACTGTAAACTTTTATATAAAAGTATTTTGAGCTGAGATCACCTCTATCATTTAAATAATAATATGACAAAATAAAGCATGGTGATCACAAATTTTAATTTGTGGTTTGTAATTAGAAAATAAAATACACTGTGTAGCTGGGCTATCATTAAAGTTTTTAAAATTACACCAGTATCAATAATTGTTTGCATTATTATAGCATTGAGAAGCACCAACCATGAATCAAATGTCCTAACTCCACTGATTTTGCAGATGAAGGAAGAACATTAATGAGCCAAAAATCCTACTGGCAGCTATATCATCATTACAGATTGACATAGTTTCTGTCCTTGTGCCAGTAAAAATTGTCACCAGAGAATATTCAGTTGCTCCTGGTATTTATTAATTTTACAAATTAATTAGTCAATTTATATTTATGATTAGACACAGCAAAATAAACAGTTACCTTGTCAAAAGGTTTACCAATAGCATTTTCTAAAGACAGATCTTCTACTTCAAGAGCTGGATTATAACGTTTGAGTTCTCTCAGACATGCATTCAAAATGTCCAATATTGAAGTCTGGATAGCAAGCATACCAGGAGTCATCGACACATGTATTTCTACCACTTCAGGTTTATGCTTCTCTAAAAATGAGTTCACAGCTATATGAAACCTAAGAAAAAAATAGCTTATTAGGTTTTACCTGAATGGTTTGCTTGATGATATAATTATTCAAAAGTTCATATAAACTAAAATTACAATTGTTTTAGATGTAAACAAGTGCRCTAAATGCATAATCAATCCCTTTCTACAGATGCAAAGACTGCAACAGTGCTTATGAAGAATCTGAAATCTCTGCTCTGAGATCACGACTGCACTTATTCTAGTYGTGCAAGCCTACAGTGCTAGCAAATGATCCATGGAGAGTTACTCCACTAGACCCTACACTGTAATTAGAGATAACAAACCTCAACATAAAACAAAAATATCTGCTATGGGAGACACTGTAATGGGTTTATAAATTCTTTAGAATTACATGGATGCACTAGCAGATCCTGTGACATGCCTAGGCTCTGCTTATCATTAGCAAAWCCTTGTTTCAGCATAGCTCTATAGCCAATTTGTCTATACAAGTACATAGATGTTAGCTGATGTTACTAACAGAGCAAATCACAGAAAAGAGATTGGCCTCTGAAAGTCAACAGGTAGTTACCTTGCTCCACCCTACACTCTCAGGTCTTTTTATGACTCAGAAGCCAAGGAGGAAACTTTATAGAGCTTCTATTCATCTTTCCTTACTCTAGTTATATTTGTTTCTGCTTCTTTGTAACACTGAAAGGAAATCTGTTAAACTTGACAGTGCGGTACAACAGTACGTAAAATAGTGTAAAACACATTCTAGACTGGACTAAATGAAAAACCAGGCAGACCATTGCCCAGCGTAGGAGTGTTGAAAGAGTAATAAGCTAAAGCGTCCAGTTCCATTTGTGGCTCTACTCCTGAGAGTCTTAATCCATGTCACAAACCTGGCAATTTGGTTTTTATCAGTTATCAAGTTTTCTTCCTACGCAACATAAAATTAAAGACAGATTTTTTAAAAAAAATGTATTTTCCATGTAGAAAGAGATATCCACGGAATTTTACCACACTTGGAAAGAAATACTTCCACGAATGGTGGACTTGAGTCTGTATTTCTCTTACTTCATGGCTTAAATTATCTGTTTAATAAGTGMCGCTTTCCTTAGATATTAAGGACATTACTTTCTGTGTGATTTCTATTGGCTAATAGGATTTCTATTGGCTGATAGGACAGGTACATTATATGTGCAGCCTCTTAGAGATTTAATTTGGGGTTTATTTTCAAAGATACTTACGGAAATATTGTATCTTTGAGACAACTTATTTTGTTAAAAAATTGAATGAAATTTGTTTGGGAATACAAAGGGGGACACAAATAAGCAGTGTGACTGCATAAATCTCATTTTATTAGGAATCCATGGTGGCAATCTCAATGAATTTTGCTAGGTTTAACTATTCTGTGAAGTAAAAAAGTGCCTTACCTTGGCCACAGGTAAAGTTTCCTGACAAAAAGATTTCTCATTACTCTTTCCACCTGGCAAAAGCCAGTGTTAAATGCAACTGCATTATCTGTAAATGCTTTAATGAAGCCTTGCTTATTCTTCTGGCGATAAAGTCGCAAGATAAATGCTTCCTGACAGGACTCAATGATTCTGTGTGCTTTGTATACCAAAATACCTGGTAAAATAAGAAGTTTAAGTTATAAAACATTAACTCTTAGGGAACTCGAAGATTTTTCACAATGAAAGAATTTTATCAGAAGTTTCTTTTGCGGCCCCCTCCCCCCGCCTTCCCCAATATTTATAGGTACACTTGAGGACAGAAGGGACCTTCAACTGCATGAGTACACCACCTATTGTTTTCAAAGCTATGTGTATACTACGAAAAAAGATGAAAYGTGCAAATTTTAGCACAGAGAAGTGAAGCAACAGTTTAACTACATTAAGTGTTTGAGATAAACATCTTCAGGGTTTATACTTCACTCAGCCAAGACCTCTTAAGGTTTATTTTTCCCCTCACAATTGTGTTAAATAACACATTACTTTTTTCCACTTTCCCTAGTGAAGATGAGGCCTGTGTGATACTTTTCTCTGCCCACAACTTTCAGTGGGCTGATAAATACCTTTCTAAAGGGGAAGCAATAACATCAAATGTCAAAGGTTTCACCACATATCTGGATAAGTCAACTCAGTTTAAAAGTGCACCTCTTCTCTATCATTTATTTTTGAATGCAATATCTAATCATTTACCTTAATATGCCTTTCCTTTATAAATTAAAAACCATCTATAATAAATTGATTTTCATCTAACTGCTAGTCATTCATGATCAAGTCATGGAATAATCTACTAAAGGATGAACTAGATACTGTTACATTCCTCTATGAAACACATTTTTCAGTACATAAATGATGACTGTACTAATTTCTGAGCACTTTCCAGTATGTCAAGATTTGGCTCCAAGTATGAACATTAGAGCAGACACAGAAATGCTGAATACACCAGTGAGACTGCTTACACTACCTTCCCGCTTTTAGTCAGTATTTCTCTGCTTGTTTACTGAGTTCGTACAATCACGTAAGCCTTGGTAGAAACAACTTGCCATTGTCTACTATATCAACTCAGCTTTACTATGATTTATRCATTTATTCTATCATTTGTATTTAGCCAAAACTACCCAGAATGATTCTTTTACATTACAGTGATGATCATTTTTATTTACAGTTAGCTGAATTTATGAGTTCATCAACTGTTAATTCATGTGTGATTCTACAGTGATTAAAAAAAAATTTTAATACTTAAAAACCACTTTTTTTTTTAACTGTGTTAATTCTTCAAGAAACTCTGCTACAAGTTTTTATTGTTGTTTTTTCTTCCATACAATATCACACACTAACAGTATATAGGTCTCCTACAGAACACGGTGTTACTGTAGCTTTAAATAAAACAGATATGCTTTCTATCAAAGACCTCTAGTGGCACACTGACCTCTAGTGGCAATATGAAAAGCATAAAAACCGTTGTGTCACTTTAGGACAGATGTATTTTTCTAAAGATTTAGTGTATTCCATCTTTCCATACACACAAAGTTACAAAGTGTGTTTTCTTCTGTTTTGTTTGTTTTGCAGGTGGAGGGAAAAGGAAGAAGAGAAGTAAGATGCTCAAAAATTTGCTTGCTTTTTAAATCTAGAAATACTAGGATTATTAAATACTSTGTCCTGTAGTTCTAACACAAAATCTTTAAAAATGTTTTAGAGATTAGGAGTTTTCATATGTTGATTAAAAGGAAGGGGATACAGTTTACAAAGCAAACACTTACTTTTGGGTTCGATCCCCATGTTTGAGGGCCACTTGTTTGAGGGTTGGACTAGATGATCTCCAGAGGTCCCTTCCAACCTTACCGATTCTATGATTCCATGTATTAAATATTCAGTTATATTTAGGCATTAACAAGATGTTAACTTCTAGATAACAKTCAAAAATTCTTACATTCCTGCCTCTTAGATTTTACTACCTGTCCAGGCTGTCTGTGTCATTAAACTCTTACCAGTAATGAGGTTTGCAGGAATTCTGTCAGTGAGGAAATCGACCACAAGAATTCGACTTGTTGCAAAGAGGACGCCTCCATGTGTGTAAAATTCATATCGAGTATTATTTGTAATTTCATTGGTAACACGCCGAGGAAGATGAACAACTCCATCTGACCTCAGCTGATCAATAAAATATTCCTAAATCAAACAGAGTAAAAACACAGGACTTCATTATGGTAACTGATGAAATGGATGCAAAAAAAAAAAATCTTAGTTATATATGCTCTGTTGATTTTGAGGAACTGTCCAAAACCAAGTAAAAACATGATACTGTTAGAAACAGTATCATCATTACCTAAGGAAGTCCGAATTATCATTTTCCCCCCTTATTTGGCATTCTTTGCTTAGGTTCAAAGTCATTTAGGYGATTTTAAAACTGGTATGTTTTCAGTATTAGAGACGAAATAATTAAGAAAACATGAGCCACTGAGACTCAGAGTAACTTAGGTACTCTAGAACTTTATCTTGGGTTTTTCTCTTACACTTTAATAGATCCTGCTCAGAGGACGTGCAATCTTAATAGTAATTTAAGGACAGAGCACTSGAGGCGGCCCCTCTTCAGATCCAGCCACCTGCTATCAAAGACAACCACATCATGCGGGTCGCTTACGCCAGGCTTCCCCTCGAGAAGTGCAGTTAGGACAGGTACCCGCCGACGGTCACCACGAAGGCTGCCTCCGGACGACCGCCTCCTCCTGCTGCCGGGCCRGCCGCGGGCGGGGGGCGCCCGCCGAGATGGCGACGGCGCGGCAGCGAGGGGACGGCGGCGGGGCGACGGGCAGACGGCGGTGGCGGGAGAGGCGGCAGCGGCGAGGGGACGGCGGGTGGGGACAGGAAGAGGGGAGGCGGCGACGGTGAGGGGACGGCGGGTGAGCGACAGAGACGGGGGAGGCGGCAGCGGCGAGGGGCAACGCGGGAGGCGCCGCCCGCGCGGGCGCTGACAGGGCGCCGTTGGCCCGGCCCGGCCCGGCCCGGCGCCCGCGGCTCGGCTCGGCTCGGCTCGGCTCACCTCCTCGGCGGGGCTCGTGTTGAGCACCAGCACCAGGCTGGCGGGCTCGCTGTAGAGGCGGAGGAAGCGCAGCAGCAGGCGGTCGATGCCCAGCCCGCGGGCGCACACCACCAGCCCGTCGCAGTGGAAGAGGTCCAGGAAGATCTGGCTCTCGTGCTCCAGCAGCGCCGCCATGACGGCCGGCCCCGCGGCCCGCCCATCGCCCCGCGCCGCCGGGGCGGCGCATGCG